>NC_092715.1:171986242-172254505 GCF_047496885.1 Scyliorhinus torazame | reverse complement strand
CCTCCCCCATATCCCCCACATCCTCCTTCCCCCATATCCCCCACATCCCCTTCCCCATATCCCCCTCCCCATATCCCCCTCCCCATATCCCCCACATCCCCTTCCCTATATCCCCATATCCCCCATATTTCCCCTCCCCATATCCCCCTCCCCCATATCCCCCCTCCCCATATACCCCACATTCCCCTTCCCCATATCCCTCATATCCCCTCCCCATATCCCCCTCCCCATATCCCCCATATCTCCCTCCCCATATCCCCCTCCCCCATAACCCCCCTCCCCCATATCCCCCACATCCTCCTTCCCCATATCCCCCACATCCCCCTTCCTCCATATCCCCCTTCCCCCATCCCATATTCCCCCTCCCGGATATCCCCCACACCCCCTTCCCCCAAATCCCCCTCCCCTTATCCCCCATATCCCCCTCCCCATATCCCCCATATCCCCCCTCCTGCATATCCACCATATCCCCCCTCCACCATATCCCCCACATCCCCCTTCTCCATATCCCCCACATCCCCCTTCCCCCATATCCCCGTCCCCATACCCCCATATCCCCCACCCCCATGCCCCCCCTCCCCATATCCCCCACAAATCCTTTCCCCCATATCCCCCTCCCCCATATCCCCCTCCCCATATCCCCCTCCCCATATCCCCCACATCCCCCTTCCCCATATCCCCTTCCCCCATATTCCTCCTCCCCATATCCCCCATATCCCCCCTCCCCATATACCCCACATCCCCCTTACCCATATCCCCCTCCCCAAATCGCCCTCCCCCATATCCCCCTCCCCATAACCCCCCTCCCCCACATCCTCCTTCCCCCATATCCCCCACATCCCCCTTCCCCCATATCCCCCTTCCCCATACCCCCCCTCCCCATCCCCCATATTCCCCATATCCCCCTCCCCATCCCATATCCCCCCACCCGGATATCCCCACATCCCCTTCCCCCCAAATCCCCCTCACCCTTATCCCCCATATCGCCCTCCCCATATCCCCCATATCCCCCCTCCCGCATATCCACCATATCCCCCCTCCACCATATCCCCCATATCCCCCACATCCCCCTTCCCCATATCACCCCCCATACCCTCCACCCCATGTCCCCCTCCCCATATCCCCCACAAATCCTTTCCCCCATATCCTCCCATATCCCCTTCCCCATATCCCCCACATCCCCCTTCCCCCATATCCCCCCTCCCCATATCCCCCTTCCCCCATATCCCCCTCCCCATATCCCCCCTCCCCATATCCCCCCTCCTGGATATCCCCCACATCCCCCTTCCCCCATATCCCCCTCCCCATATCCCCTTCCCCCATATCCCCCCCTCCCATATCCCCCCTCCCGGATATCCCCCACATCCCCCTTCCCCCATATCCCCCTTATCCCATATCCCCCTCCCCATATACCCCCTCCCCATATTCCCCATATCCCCCTCCCCATATCCCCCTTCCCCCAATCCCCTCCCCATATCCCCCCTCCCCATGTCCCACCTCCCCATATCCCCCACATCCCCCTTCCCCCATATCCCCCCTCCCCCATATCCCCCTCCCCCATATCCCCCACATCCCCTTCCCCCACATCCATCTTCCCCCATATCCCCCATATACCCCTTCCCCCATATCCCCCCTCCCCCATATCCCCCCTCCCCCATATCCCCCTTCCCCCATATCCCCCCTCCCCCATATCACCTGATCACCGCCTGTGTGTCTAACCATGCATGCTTCATTGTGTATCGCAGGAACAAACGTCGAGGCATCCATCCCCGCAGATGCCGACCGACCGCAGGATGCCCCAGGGCGACCACGGGATATGGAGAGACCCGGACCCTCTGGCACGCGACGCCTGCAGAATGCCCCAGGGCGACCATGGGAGACGGAGAGACCTGGAGCAATAGGGAGACGGAGCCCCGGTCTCGTGCGGTTGCGGCGACACAGGCGTGTGCCACCCAGCAACAAGCGGGGCAGCCACAGGGCCCTCGTCGCAGCCGAGCCACGAAACCACAACCCAGGACACCTCTACCCAGGACACCCCTACCCAGGACACCCCTACCCACGACGCCCCTACCCAGGATACCCCTACCCAGGACACCCCTACCCAGGACACCCCTACCCAGGAAACCGAAATACAGGACAGTGACACAGATTGGATGGGTGGAGACGAACCGCCACCCCAAAGTACCATGGACTCAGAGTCGGACGATGTGCACCACACAACGCCACTGCTGTCACCAACACCCTCCACCATCGCAGAGACACTCACCTCGGTTGGGCACTTTAGTGATGAGGCACTCTGGTACACTCACTGCTGCGCACAACACAGCCGTCCTGGTACAACAGGTGGAGGTAGGAGCAGCAGAGGGGCCGGGCGGTCGGAGGGCACCCTGGCGCAAGCGAACATCTGCCGCCGAGATGGATCCCGGGTTCCTGGAGTTACCACACCCACCCATAGCCCCGATAGCAACCACCGAACCTGGGACGAGCGAAGAGGGTGACAGCCGGCTTGCAGCGGCTGCAGTCGCAGGTGGAGGAGTGCACCCACGTCCAGGAGCTGGGAGTGGTGCCGGTCATGCGTGCCACCCAGGCCGACACCGCACGGGTGGCTTCCACGATGGAGGCAATGGGTGCGACGGTGTCAGACATGGGGAACGGTTTGCGAGGCCTGGGGCTTTCCTTGCAGGCGGCGTCTGTGGCCTAGGACATGGCTGCCCTCTCACAGGAGGCCATGAGCCAGCGCCAGCGGCAGATGGCAGAGGCGCTCAATGCCGTGGCCCTGTCTCAGCAGGCCATGGCCCAGTCTCAGCAGGCCATGACCCAGTCTCAGCAGGCCATGGCCCAGTCTCAGCAGGCAATGGCCCAATCCCAGCAGGCCATGGCCCAGTCTCAGCAGGCCATCGCTGAGGGCATCGGCGCCATTGCCCATGTGCTAGCCAGCGTCGCACAGTCACAGTCAGGGATGGCCAACTCCCTGAGCTCCATGGCTGCAAACCTGCAGACCCTTGTCGATACCAGTACGGGCCTCCAGGACTGGCAGCGTCAGGTGTTGGAGGGGCGTCGGATGGCGGTCCGTTCACACCCCCGACCTATGTAGAGGCCTGGGGGCCATTGGACACCCCGAGGGAGGAGGAGTTGCTGGCGCCCGTCCCTGGTCCCCCTGTAGGGGAGGTCCAGGAACACTGCAGCACCTCGGACTCCCCCCCCTTCCGTCCCAGGTGCATCGGGTGGGCAACGGGCAGGACAGGCTGGCAGCTCGCAATCCCAGTCGCCCGGGCCGCAACCTGGCCCATCTAGGCCAGGACGCCCCAGGAAACGGCCGCCAAAGGGATCCCGAGTCAGAGGGCAGGAATCACAGGAGTCCACCTCCAGTTCTGCTGTACCGTCTGGGGAACCACCTAGGCGTAGTCATAGAGCCCGTAAGGCCAAACAATTAGACACTGAGTAAGTTGGCACGGGTGCAGGGCACAGATGAGTTTTAGGGGCTAGGGCACTGTTTGTTATTAAAATCATTTTAACACCTACAGAAGCTGCCTTTGTGCTCTGTACGAAGCGTGCGGGGGTGTCATGTACGTTGAGCGCCAGTGTGTGTGTGAGGGGTGGTATTACGTCGGCCTCAGGTGAGTCTGCCCCCCTTCCCCCTGGGCCGCCCTCACCATCCCCCCGGGCAGAGGACGGGGACCGTGCGCTGCAGTGTCACAGCCGCATGCAGGGATGGTCCGGGTGGATGGTGGTACTGTGGCCATGGGTCAGACATCGTCCAAGGATGTGGAGCCAGGAGCTCATCGCAGGGCGGGTTGTCATCATCCTCCATGGCCTGCAATAGACACGCTTCCACCGGCACCCGTGAGAGCCCGGCCGTTGTGCCGCAGGTGTATCGGCAATGGGGGGGGTGGTGTGCATGCGGGTGGGGTGGGTGTGGTTGGGGGGGGGTGGTGAGGGTGCTGGGTGGGTGGATGGGTGGGGGGTGTGGGTGGTCGGCTGTTGCCATGGTGTGCGGTATGTGGCCATACTACCCGATTCCCACGCCCATCTAGTCAGTGAAGCTGGCGGCTATCAGCCTGTCCCGTGCCTGCTGGCCCAGCCGGTAACGGTGGACAGCCACCCGCCTGTGTCTAGCTCGTCTGCCCTGACCATTGCCCCATCCCCCTCATCTGGGAGGGCTGCGCCTCTTCCTGCTGCTCCTCCACTCCGCCCTCCTCTGCCTGCGGCACATCGCCCCTCTGCTGGGCTATGTTGTGCAGGACGCAGCACACCACAATGATGCGGCCGACCCTATCTGACCGATACTGGAGGGCGCCCCCAGAGAGGTCCAGGCACCTGAAATGCATTTTGAGCACGCCAAAGCACCTCTCTATCACTCCCCTTGTCGCTACATGGGCATCATTGTAGCGGTTCTCCGTGTCAGTCTGTGGACTCCGTATCGGCGTCATCAGCCACGATCGCAACGGGTAACCCCTGTCGCCCAGCAACCAGCCCCTCAGCTGGGGGTGGCGTCCCTCGTACATGCCGGGGATGTAAGACCGCGACAACACGTATGAGTCATGTCCACTTTCCCGGGTACCGGGCGCAGATGTGCAGGATAATCATGCGGTGATCGTAGACCACCTGTATGTTCATCGAATAGGTCCCCTTCCTATTGGTGAACACGGCCCTGTTATCCGCATGTGGACGCACGGCGACGTGCATCCCATCGATCGCGCCCTGGACCATGGGAAACCCGCCCACGGCAGAGAAGCCCACGGTCCGGGCATCCTGGCTGGCCCGGTCCACAGGGAAGCGGATGTAGTGGTCCGCAATGGCATATAGGGCGTCTGTCACTGCCCGGATGCACCGGTGCACCGATGTCTGCGAGATGCCGGAGAGGTCCCCACCTGGCATCTGGAATGACCCCGTGGCATAAATGTTCAGGGCCACCGTAACCTTGCCGGACACGGGGAGAGGGTGTCCCCCCCAGTGCCACGCGGTGCCAGGTGTGCCAGCATGTGGCAGATGTGTGCCACAGTTTCCCGGCTCATCCGGAGTCTCCTCCTGCATTCCCGGTCCGTGAGGTCCTGGTACGACAGTCGGGGCCGGTACACACGGGGCCTCCTCGGGTGCCTCCGTTGCCGTGGCGCCGCGACGTCCTCCTCTCCCTCCTCATGTTCCTCCTCCACAATGTGCTCCCCCTGCTCCTCCTCCTTGTCCTGTCGGGCGGGTGGTCCCTCCAGCCTGGGCGGCTGTCGCCTGCCCCTCTGCGGCAGCCCGCGCCGCCTCTCTGGCACGCTTCTCCTCCTCCTCCAGGGCAACATGGAGAATAGCGGCTGCCGCCATGGCGGCCAACATCGCTGGCTGATCAGAAAACATGACGGACTGCGCGGGGGGGGGGGGGGGGGGGGGGGAACGATGACATGTCATCATTGCCCGTACACCCCCTCCCCCAGCCAGGTGGCATGGGGCTGCATGGGCGCGACTGTTGGAGGATGGCACCTGGCCAGGCAGACAAACTCCCTTGCCCTCGCACCCCCCCCGTCCCCGGCACTCATCACCCCCGTCCCCCTCACCGGCACTCACCCCCCGTCCCCGGCACTCACCCCCCCCCCCACGTGGCACTCATCCCCCCGTACCCGGCACTCATCCCCCCTCCCCGGCACTCATCTGCCCCTCCCTGGCACTCACCCCCCGTACACGGCACTCATGCCCCCGTCCCCGGCACTCACGCCCCCCTACCTGGCACTCACCCCCCCCGTACCCGGCACTCATCCCCCCTCTCCGGCACTCATCCCCCCTCCCCGGCACTCATCCACCCGTCCCCGGCACTCACCCCTCCCCTACCCGGCACTCACCCCCCCGTGCCCGGCACTCACCCCCCCCCCGTACCCGGCACTCATCCCCCCGTCCCCGGCACTCATCCCCCCCTACGCGGCACTCATCCCCCCGTCCCCGGCACTCACCCCACCCCCCACTCATCCCCCCGTCCCCGGCACTCATCCCCCCCCCCGTCCCCGGCACTCACCCCCCGTCCCTGGCACTCATGCCCCCGTCCCCGGCACTCATCCCCCCCGTACCCGGCACTCATCCCCCCCGTACCCGGCACTCATCCCCCCCCGTACACGGAACTCACCCCCCCGTCCCCGGCACTCATCCCCCCGTCCCCGACACTCATCCCTCCCTACGCGGCACTCATCCCCCCGTCCCCGACACTCATCCCTCCCTACGCGGCACTCATCCCCCCGTCCCCGGCACTCACCCCCCCCCACGTGGCACTCATCCCCCGTACCCGGCACTCATCCCCCCGTCCCCGGCACTCACCCCCCCCAACCGGCACTCACCCCGTCCCCGTCCCCGGCACTCATCCCACCGTCCCCGGCACTCACCCCTCCGTACCCGGCACTCATCCCCCCGTACCCGGCACTCATCCCCCCCGTACCCGGCACTCATCCCCCCCCATACCCGGCACTCATCCCCCCGTACCCGGCACTCATCCGCCCGTACCCGGCACTCATCCCCCTGTATCCGGCACTCACCCCCCCCCCCCGCCCCCCGTCCCCGGCACTCATCCCCCCATACCCGGCACTCATCCCCCCGTACCCGGCACTCACCCCCTCGTACCCGGAACTCATTCCCCCCGTACCCGCACTTATTCCCCCCGTCCACGGTCCTCATCCCCCCGTACCCGGCACTCATCCCCCCCGTCCCCCTCGCCAGCACTCATCCCCCCGTACCCGGCACTCCCCCGAAGCCCACCCCACCCCACCCCCACCCCCGCCGCACACACACCCACACACACCTCTCCCCCACACACAAACAGACTGCGGCCATCCCATCTCCTCTCCTGCGGCCACCCCCCAGGCCGTGACCTACCTCCACGCTGGACGGCGTCAACCATCAGCACTGGTTGACGGCGTTAAAAAGGTGTTTTGATTTAGGCCAACGTGACCCGTGGTCACGTCGGCGGGACTTCAGCCCACCCAGCCGCGATTGACGCCCCGCCGACTTTTCACCCTTCGGAGAATTCGGCGGCCGGTCGGGGCGGGATTCACACCAGCCCCCGGCGATTCTCCGACCCGCCGTGGGGTCGGAAAATCCCGCCTCATGTTCCCAGGAATACCAGTCAGCACTAGTTCAGATGGTGTAGCAAAGGTTTATCTCGTTTAGTAGTCTCTTAACATTCGCCGACAGTTGCCTCCCCTTTACAAACCGTCTTATCTTCCCCTATCACCCCCGGCACACTGTCCTTAATTCGTGAGGCTAGGACCTTTGCCAGCTACTTGACGTCTATATTTAGTAGCGATATCGGACGATGGGATCCACACTGCTCTGTATCTTTATCCTTCTTTAGTATTAGGGATATAGATGTCTGCAATAATGTAGGGGGGAGCTCCCACTTTTTCCTAGCCTCATTGTATGCACTCACCAACAGAGGTCCCAGGACCACCCCCCCCCCCCGCCCCCCCCCCCGCCCCCTGCACACCTCTTCTAAAATTCTACAGGAACCCATCCGTGTCTGGGGCCTTCCCCTGCCTGTATCGTCCCTGTGCCCTCCATCGCCTCTACCAGTCCAATGGGCGCCCCCAGCCCCTCCAACATGTCCTTCTCCACCTTAGGGAACTCCAACCCATCGAGGAATTGCCACATTCCCTCTCCACTGGCCTGGGGCTCCGATTCGTAAAGCCTCCTGCAAAATTCCTCAAATACCCCATTCACCCCCATTGGGTCCAGTATCACTCTTTCCCTCCCATCCTTCACTTCACCCTTCCGATCTCTCTCGCCACGTCCTGCTTCCTGAGTTGGTGGGCTAGCATCCTACTAGCCTTCTCTCCATACTCATACACTGTCCCTCTGACCTCCACAAATGCCCTACTACCTTCCCGTGGACATAGATCACTTGGTTGCATGGTGTACCGAAAACAAGTTCTCTCTAAATGGCAGGAAAAACAAGGAACTGATCATCGACTTTGAGAAGCGTAGTACGATACATGTCCCTGTCTACATCAATGGCTCCGAACTGGAGATGGTCGATAGCTTTAAGTCCCTTGGGGTCACCATCACCAACAGTCTGTCCTGGTCCACTCAGGTTGATGCAACAGTCAAGAAAGCCTAACAACGTCTCTACTTCCGACGGAAGCTATAGAAATTTGGCATATCCGCATCGACTCCCACAAACCTCTACAGATGTGCCATAGAGAGCATCCTATCCGGCTGCATCATAGCTTGGTATAGCAACTGCTCGGCCCAAGATCGCAAGAAGCTGCAGAGTGTGGTGAACTCAGCCCAATGCATCGCACAAGCTTGCCATCCTCCCATTGATTCTTTCTCAACCTCCCGTTGCCTCAGGAAGGCAGACAGCATTTTCAGAGACCCCTCGCAACCAGGATTTGCCCTCTTCCAGACCCTTCCATCAGGCAGAAGATACAGATGTCTGAAGACCCGTACATCCAGATATAGGAACAGCTCCTTCCCCACAGCTACTAGACTCCTCAACGACTCTCCCTCGGACTGATCTGTTCCCTGTTAGAACAGTATTCCTGAAGCCCTATGCTGCTCTTGTTCATGTAGTATTTGCTTTGTTTGGCCCTTGTTCTGCACCGTAACCAATTACTTATTTGTCGAGGTACTTTGTGGATTATTGCTTTTGTCTACTGTGTACATACTGTGTATGTTCCCTTGGCAGCAGAAAAATACATTTCACTGTACTTCGGTACATGTGACAATCAATTAATCAATCACCAACCCGAACTCCACCTGGAGCTTCTGCCTCTCCTTCAACAATCCCACCTCCAGGGCCTCTGTACCTCCTGTCCACCTGCCGAATGTCGTCCACTAATCTTGTCATCTCTGCTCACTCGACCTTTCCCCTGTGCGTCCAGATTGATATGAACTCCCCCCAACAACTAACTTGAGCTCCTCCCATAGCGTGGTGGCCTCTCACACGTATCGTTCAGTTCTACATACCCCCGAATGTTGGCCCTCACCCGTTCGCACACCTCCTCATCCGCTAACAATCCTACATCCAGTCTCCACCGCGGGCATTGCCACCCCCCCCTCCTCCGCGGGCATTGCCACCCCCCCCCCCCGGTTCACCTGCAAGTCCACCCAGTGCGACGCATGGTCCGAAACCACGATCGGTGAGTACCCCAAGTTGACGACCCCCGCTAGCAGTGTCTTGTCCACCACAATAAATAAATCCGAGAGCATACCCATGTGCACAAGGGAGAAGGAAAAGAAGTATTTCGCCCTCGGACTCCCAAATCCCCATGGATCCATCCCCCATACACTCCATTAACCCCTTCAGTTTTCTAGCCACCGCCGACACCCTCCCTGACCTTGGGCTCGACCGGTCTAAACCTGGTTGAATGATATGCTAAAGTCCCCCCCCCCCCATTATCAACCGGTGCAAGTCCAGGTCCGGGATCCTTCCCAGCACCCACCTCATGAAGTCAACATCATCCTAATTTGGGGTATAATCATTGACCAAGACCACTGGCATCCCCTCCAGCTCCCCACTCACCATCATGAACCTCCCTCCCAAATCTGCCACTATATTCAACTCCTCAAATGCCACCCATTTGTTTATCAACACTTCCACCCCTCGGTTCTTCATATCTATCCTGAATGAAAGACTTGCCCTACCCACCCTTTCCTTAGCCTAGTCTGATCCCCAACCTTCAAGTGTGTTTGTTGCAAAAAGGCCACATCCGCCTTCAAGCTCCTCAAGTGCGCGAACACACACGACTGTTTGACCGGCCTATTCAGCCCTCTCATGTTCCATGTGACCAACCTGGGTCGGGGGTCACCTGCCGATCAACCATATCCTTTCTTGGGCCAGCCCCTGGCCTGTGTCATGCGACCCTCCAGGCCCACCGTCAGATGCCCACTGTCATCGCTCCTTTTCTTGCTGCGCCACAGCAACCACACATTTGTCAGCAGCCCCCCACCCCCCTCCCCTGAACAACACAAGAATCCCATCCCCTCTACTTTGCTAACCACCTGGCCACCTCCCACTGCGCTCCCGTTAACTAGCCCGCCCAGCTAGCCTGGCAGCCCCCGCCCAAGGCGCCTGAGCCTCCTACCCCCCCACCACTGATTCCCCTCCCCCTCACTTGCATACCTCCATCGAACAAACAGCAATGGAACAAGAAAAAGGTGCACCCACCCTCGGCGCTCTCCAAACATCCGGCCACCGAACCCAACCAAACATCTCAAAGGAGAGATGTTTTCCAAGAACCAACAAATAAAAAGCAAAAAGGACAGAAAAAGCAAACATCTCCTCACTCTTTCACAGTTCAATGTCCACCTTCACCTCCTTTGGTGTCCCAAAATAATGTTTGTGGCCATTATAAGTCACCCAAAGTGGGCAGGGTAAAAGTCACCCAAAGCGGGCAGGGTACAACACCCAGAACTTCATCCCCTTCTTACAGAGGGCAACCTTCACCTGATTGAACCCATCTCTCCTCTTTGCCAGGACCGCGCCTCGGGCCTGGTACACCCGGAGCTCATTGCCTTCCCAGGTTCACCTCCTCGCCTGCCTCGCCCTCCCAAATACCACCTCCTCATCGAGGAATCGGTGGAGGCGCAACACCATCGCACTCGGCGGCTCGTTCGCCTGCGGCTTCCTCATCACTGCCATGTGCGCCCGGATGACCCCCAGGAGCCAGTCAAAGGTCCCCTCTCCCATCAACTTCTCCAGCATCTTGGCTACATATGGACCAGCATCCCTCGCTCAATGCTTTCAGGCAATCCCATGTTTCTTAAGTTTTGTCTCCGGGAGCGATGCTCCAGATCCTCCACCTTCTCCTTTAGCCGATTCTGAGTCTCCTGCATCATTCCAACCTCAACGTCAACGAGGCAAGCTGCTCCTCGTGCTCCCCCCATCGTCTCCTCCATTTTCCGAATGGCCTGGCCCTGGGATTCCAGCCTCTGTGCCACACAATCAATTCTCGCTTTCACTGGTTTCTCTGCCTTGGCTCGGTCCTCCTGGGCTTCCCTCCTCTGCCGGCTGAACTTCTCATTTAAGAAATCCACCAGTTGCTCTGTTGACCACTGGGCAGGCAGGTCTGGCCCTTTACCCTCCGCCATCTTAACCGGTGGCACACAAAGATTCTCTTGCTCCAACTGTTTCCTTCTTCTCGACCCATTTCTGGTCCATGGATCCATCCACCAGCACCACCAGGGGAGTTTAACTTTCCTCAGTCACCTCTACACCTTTTTTCACCAAATCACCCGTCCAGCAAATGGGGAAAAGGACCAAAAAGAATGTCTCGAGGGGGAACTGCCAAATTTGCGACTTCTCACATCATGGAAACCACTGGAAGTCTCCCCAAAATCTCTTTAACTCAGTCTTGAATATATTCAATGAGTCAAACTCCACTGTTCTCTGGACAAGACAATTCCATGGACTAATGGCACCCTGAGGGAAAATATTTCTCTCAATCTAAATTTGAGAGCCCTAATGTTTACACTGTAGTGGAAGAAAAGTTGTTTTTTTGTTTCCCTGACTACCCGGCTCCATTACTTCAACTACTTATCCAACTCCCCCTTAAAAGATGCAATGGTTTTTGCCTCAACTGTTCCCAGTAACAAAGTATTTAGAACGGTCAGTGGGAGGCTGCTTGCTGACCATCAATTAAAAATTAAAGGATATAGAGCTAGCACTGAGAGATGGATAGGACAGAGCGAGATGGCATGAGGAGAATTTCAGTCGGCATGAGGAGAATTTCTGTCCTGGAAGTGATTGGTATTTAGTCACAATTAGATCTCTCTAGTATAAGATCCACTTTCCTTTGTTGTTTTGTTTCTCATGACAGCTCTGTGGGTAGTTCAATAAAAACTTAATTTCCTCTCATTCATCCTGGTACCAGCTGTGTCCCTGTGGCAGAAGGAGACACGGAAAGTATTGGATTGCAACAAATACGAAAATAATTAATGTAACTCCTTTATTCAAAAAGGGAGGGAAACAGAAAGCAGGAAACTACGGGCCACTTAGCTGGACATTTGCCACAGGGAAAATTTTTAGAAGCGATTATTAAAGGCTTTATAGCAGGGCACTTGGATAAATTCAAGATGATCAGACAGAATCAGCATGGTTTTGGGAGAGAGAAATTTTGGGCGGAATTCGCCGACCCCCCACTGGGTCGGAGAATCGGCGCCGCGTGAATTGCGCCACCCCGCCCCGACGCCGGGACGCAATTCTCCGCAGTGCGGGGAATCAGCGCCATCAGTGCCGGCGTGGTCGGCACGGCGCAGTCGGGGTATGCGCCGACTCTCCGGCCCGGATGGGCCGAGCAGCCATCATCAAAAAGCCGAGTCCCACCGGCGCTGTGCTAACATCCTCTGAGCCAGCAGGACCTCGGCGTTAAGGGGTCTGGGGGCAGCCCGTGGGGGGGGGAGGGGGGCCCGACCCCGGGAGGGGCCTCCGTAATGGCCTGGCCCGCGATCAGGGCCCACCGATCGGCGGGCCGGCCTCTCTGCCCCCCCGGCCTCCTTTCCAACGTGCCGGCTCCTGGAGCCCTGCGCCATTTGGTGTCGGGGCCGGCGCGGGGAAGAAGGCCACTGCGCATGCGCTAGTTGGCGCCGGCCCAACTGCGCATACGCGGACCCCGCGGCGCCGGGTTCAGGCCGGGAGCGGCAGATGGAGCGGTGTAGGCCGTTCCAGCGCTGTCCTAGCCCCCTGAGGGCCGCAGAATGGGGTCCCGGAACGGGCGCCAACGCCGGAGTAAAGCACACCCGTTTTTACTCCGGCGTCGGCACTTAGCCGCCCGATGGGAGATTCCCATCCCATGTTTTACCAATTTATTCGAGTTCTTTGAAGGATTCACATGTGCTGAGGGTAAAGGGGAACCGGTGGATGTACTGTACTTCGATTTTCTGATGGCATTAGATAAAGTGCCACATCAAAGATTATTGCATAACATAATCTGTAATGGGGCAACATATTGGCATGAATTGAAGATTGGCGAACTAACAGGAAACAGAGCAAGCATAAACACATCATTTTCTGGATGGTACAGTGTAGTGAGTGGTGTCCTCAGAAATCAGTGCTAGGAACTCAATATTTTACAATTTATATAATGGTTTGAATGAAAGGACAAGTTGCTAACTTTGCGAATGATACAAATATAGAAAGGAAAGTAAGCTGTGAAGAGGACATACGGAGGTTATAAAGAGACAAAGATAGTTTAACTGAATGGGTAAAGATCTGACAAATGGAGTAAAATGTGGGAAAATATGAAACTGTCCATTTTGGTAGGAAGAATACAAAAGCTTATTATCTAAATGGTGAGAGGATGCAGAGTCCTGAGGTGCAGAGGGAGCTAGGGGTCCTAGTGTATGAATCACGAAAGGTTAGTTTGCAGGTATAACAAGTAATTAGGAAAGCTAATAGAATGTTATTATTTATTGCGAGGGGAATTGAATTCAAAAATAGAGAAGTTATGCTTCGGTTATACGGGGCATTGGTGAGACCATGGGGTAAGTTCTCCCTCCCAGGATGCCCGAAGCATGTTTCCTGATGGAACGGAGAATCGAAAAATTGGGACCGATGCCAGGAGCCGATCCGAATGTAATGCTCCGGCCCCCACCGGCGGTGGGAACGAGGTTCACACCTGCGCGTCAACGGGGGAATCACATGGGTGGGATTACTACAAGTCTTACCAAATGTGAGTCTTCGCAGTGGCCAGGGAGGTAACCCCTTAAGGGAGTTGCCCTCAAAGTCCATCCCAGGGCCACCCTCCCCTACTCCCACTATCCACCCACCCCTCCTTTACAAACATTCCAAGTGCATTCCAATCACTCAAGCATGCGATTGCAATGCATTTACTGCTTTTTGATGTGGTTGATGTTTGTAAACATTGGAGTTTCAGCACTTAGAGTCACTCATCCATGAAGGGGGATGAATGAATCAAGACCGCAGCTGCTTCGTGGAAGGTGTCAATCACAGTCCACTGCTAGAAATGAATGGCTTGTAGCTAATGGATCTGAGGGGTTGAAACACAGGTCACAGCTGTTCTCTTTCCAGGAATGGACATGTGGAGCTTCCAGGTAAGTGTTACAGCTGTAATATTTTCACTGCCCCTGTCTGGACTGATCTCTTGCTTCCAGACAGGGGTCTCATTTCTGGGGGGCGGGGGGGGGGGGGGTAGCTGTGGGTGGGGGCTGTCTCTTTTGCCAGGGGTCCCTTTTGATTTCTGTGGGGGTGGGGGGGTCCATCAGTTAGGGGGTCCTGGGTGGGGATCCCTCTAGTTATGGGGTCTCTGTGGGTTGTTCCTTCAGTTAAGGGGTCTCTATGGGCGGGGGTTCCTTTGCTTTATTTTTTTTTTTAAAGCATTTTATTAAGGCATTTATGATGTAAACATTGCTCAGGAAATAACATTCCCCCCAACCAACAACCATACCCAGCCAACATGGCTTACACACACAATTCCCCAGTCCCACCTCCTCCTCTCACTGATCCCGCCTAAACTAAACTACCTCCCACTACCCGCCACCCCCTCCCACGTTTCCTAACCCCCCCCCCCCTCTTATTGTATCTGCTAATAGTTTAGTATTCCCCACAGAAGTCGATAAACGGCTGCCACCTCTGGATGAACCCTAAAGTTGATCCTCTCAGGACAAACTTAATTTTCTCAAGCCTGAGAAACCCGGCCATGTCGCTGACCCCTTACCCCGATTTTGGGTGCTCCGAGTCCCTCTACGCCATTAAGATCTATCTCCGGGCTACTAAGGAGACAAAGGTAAAAATGTCAGCCTCTCTCGCCGCCTGGACTCCTGGGTCTTCTGAAGCTCCAAAAATCATACCTCTGGACTTGGCGCCACCCTTGTCTTTAGCACTGTGGACCTGACATTGGCAAATTCCTGCAAATTGAAGCCCACACCGATGCCCCCTCCACTGCCATATGGTTCCGCCACTGTCCCCATACCCTCAGAGCTGCCATCACCACTGGGCTTGTGGAGTACCGAGTGGGTGAGAACGGCAGAGATGCTGTACCAGGGCCCTTAAACTTGTGCCCCTCCATGATGCCGCCTCCACCCGCTCCCACACTGACCCCTCCCCCACTCCCTAATCATGGTTATATTTGCTGCCCAGTAATAATTCCTAAATTTCGGTAAGGCCAAACCCCCCCCCCCGCCCCCCACCCATCCCTCCCCACCCATCCCTCCCCCACGGCTCTGCTCCAACAGCATCTTCCTGCTTTACCCGCACATACAAACCCAGAGATCACCTCATTGATCCGCTTAAAAAAGCTTTTGGGATAAAAATAGGGAGACACTGAAAAATAAACAAAATTCTCAGGAGAACCATCATCTTTACGGTGTGTGGACTTCCGGGTGCGGCGATGACCAGCTGAGTCGCACGTTTCGGCAGCTCCCTGTGAAACGGACTTTTGGGCTCTTGATAGGAGCCCCAACGGCAATTTTAACGGCTGAAAACACCGTGCGGTAAACCAGAAGGGTGTTCCCCCTGGACACGGATGGAAAAAGGAGAGGAAAGTGGCCGGATTGCAGCGGATCCTTTGGAACAACGGCAAGGAAGGCAAGCAGAAACCAAGATGGCGTCGGAAGGTGGCAGTTTCATATGGGGCCCTGAACAACAAGAGTTTTTGAAACGCTGCGTGGAGGAGATAAAAAAGGAAATGAAGAAAGAGTTGTTGGCCCCGATATTACAGGCGATTGAAGGGCTGAAAGAGGAACAAAAGACCCAGGAGCAGGAGCTTCGGGTCGTGAAGGCGAAAGCAGCTGAGAATGAAAACGATATACAGGGCCTGGTGGTGAAGTCGGAGATACAGGAGGCACACCAGAAACGATCTGTGGAGAGGTTGGAGGCACTGGAAAATAACGCAAGGAGGAACAACTTGAGGATTCTTGGCCTTCCTGAATGTGTGGAGGGGGCGGACGTCGGGGCATATGTGAGCACGATGCTGCACTCGTTAATGGGAGTGGAGGCCCCGACGGGTCCGTTGGAGGTGGAGGGAGCATACCGAGTTATGGTGCGAGGACCGAGAGCAGGAGAAGCTCCCAGAGCCATAGTGGTGAGATTTCTCCGTTTTAAGGATAGAGAAATGGTCCTTAGATGGGCGAAGAAAACTCGGTGTAGTAAATGGGAGAACGCGGTGATCCGCGTCTATCAAGATTGGAGTGCGGAGGTGGCGAGAAGGAGGGCGAGCTTTAATCGGGCCAAAGCGGTACTTCACAAAAAAAAGATAAAGTTTGGAATGCTGCAACCGGCAAGACTGTGGGTCACATATCAAGGGAGGCACCACTACTTTGAGACGGCGGATGAAGCGTGGACTTTTATTGTAGAAGAAAAATTGGAATGATTGGACTACGAAAATGAACGTTTGGACAAAGTGGTGGGACGAGTGGGGGGGGGGGGGGGGCGAAGAGGGATTGTATTGTATGATTAATCCTGCGGTATGGTAACTTTTCTTTCTCCCACAGGTGGTGATGGGGGGAGGTGGGGAGGGAGAGGAGATGGGGCGTTGGCCATGGGAGGCGGGGCCGAGGGAGAGGCGCGGGCTTGGTTCCCGTGCTATGATAATTATGGCGGGAATAGAGAAGCAGGAAGGAGGGGGCACCGCACGGGGCGAGCCGTGATCACGGGGGGAAGCCGAGGTCAGCCAGAGTTTGCTGACTTCTGGGAGCAACATGGGGGGAGTAATTACGCTAGCGGGGGGTCTAGCGGGGGGGGGGGGGAGGGGGGAATTACTGGGTTGCTGCTGCTGGGGAAAGGGGGGAGTGGGTGCGGGAAAGGATGGGCGGGGGGGCACCGTCTGGGAGAAATACAGCCGCGTGGGAACTGGGCGAGAAGCTGGAAAAAGATGATGGCTAACCGGCAAGGGGGGGGGGGGGAAGCCCCCCAACTCGGCTGATCACGTGGAACGTGAGGGGGCTTAACGGGCCGATAAAGAGGGCACGAGTACTCGCACACCTTAAGAAACTTAAAGCAGATGTGGTCATGTTACAGGAAACGCACCTGAAACTGATAGATCAGGTTAGGTTGCGCAAAGGATGGGTAGGGCAGGTGTTCCATTCGGGGCTGGATGCGAAAAACAGGGGGGTGGCTATATTAGTGGGGAAGCGGGTAATGTTCGAGGCAAAGACTATAGTGGCGGATAACGGGGGCAGATACGTGATGGTGAGTGGCAAATTACAGGGAGAGATGGTGGTGTTGGTAAACGTGTATGCCCCGAATTGGGACGATGCCAATTTTATGAGGCGAATGCTAGGACGCATCCCAGACCTAGAGACCGGAAAGCTGATAATGGGGGGAGACTTTAACACGGTGTTGGAACCAAGGCTGGATAGGTCGAAGTCCAGGACTGGTAGGAGGCCGGCAGCAGCCAAGGTGCTTAAGGATTTTATGGAGCAGATGGGAGGGGTGGACCCGTGGAGATTCAGTAGACCTAGGAGTAAGGAGTTCTCGTTTTTCTCCTATGTCCATAAAGTCTATTCACGCATAGACTTTTTTGTGTTGGGTAGGGCATTGATCCCGAGGGTGAGGGGAACGGAATATACGGCTATAGCCATTTCGGATCATGCCCCACACTGGGTAGACTTGGAGATAGGGGAGGAAACAAGAGGGCGTCCACCCTGGAGAATGGATATGGGACTAATGGCGGATGAGGGGGTGTGCTTAAGGGTGAGGGGATGCATTGAAAAGTAGTTGGAACTCAATGACAATGGGGAGGTTCAGGTGGGAGTGGTCTGGGAGGCGTTGAAGGCGGTGGTTAGGGGGGAGCTGATATCAATAAGGACACATAAAGGGAAGCAGGAGAGTAAGGAACGGGAGCGGTTGTTGCAAGAACTTTTGAGGGTGGACAGACAGTATGCGGAAGCACCGGAGGAGGGACTGTATAGGGAAAGGCAAAGGCTGCATGTGGAATTTGACTTGCTGACCGCAGGCACTGCAGAGGCACAATGGAGGAAGGCGCAGGGTGTACAGTATGAATATGGAGAGAAGGCGAGCAGATTGCTGGCACACCAATTGAGGAAAAGGGGAGCAGCGAGGGAAATAGGGGGGGTGAGAGACGAAGATGGAGAGACGGAGCGGGGAGCGGAGAGAGTGAATGAAGTGTTCAAGACATTTTATAAAAAATTGTATGAAGCTCAACCCCCGGATGGGAGGGAGAGAATGATGGAGTTTTTGGATCGGCTGGAAATTCCCAAGGTGGAAGAGCAGGAAAGGATGGGATTGGGAGCACAGATCACGGTAGAAGAAGTGGTGAAAGGAATTAGGAACATGCAGACGGGAAAGGCCCCGGGACCGGACGGATTCCCAGTTGAATTTTACAGAAAATATTTGGACTTGCTCGCCCCGCTACTGACGAGGACCTTCAACGAGGCAAAGGAAAGGGGACAACTGCCCCCGACTATGTCAGAAGCAACGATATCGCTTCTTTTAAAGAAGGAAAAGGATCCGCTACAATGCGGGTCCTACAGACCAATCTCCCTCCTCAATGTAGATGCCAAGGTCTTGGCCAAGGTAATGGCAATGAGAATAGAGGAATGTGTCCCGGGGGTGGTTCATGAAGACCAAACTGGGTTTGTGAAGGGGAGACAGCTGAACACGAACATACGGAGGTTGTTAGGCGTAATGATGATGGCCCCACCAGAGGGTGAAACGGAGATAGTAGTGGCGATGGATGCCGAGAAAGCATTTGATAGAGTGGAGTGGGATTATCTGTGGGAGGTGTTGAGGAGATTTGGGTTCGGAGAGGGGTATGTTAGATGGGTGCAGCTGTTGTATAGGGCCCCAGTGGCGAGTGTGGTCACGAATGGACGGGGATCGGCATATTTTCGGCTCCACAGAGGGACAAGGCAGGGATGTCCTCTGTCCCCATTACTGTTTGCACTGGCGATTGAGCCCCTGGCGATAGCGCTGAGAGGTTCCAAGGGATGGAGGGGAATACTTAGGGGAGGAGAAGAACACCGGGTATCTTTATATGCGGATGATCTGCTACTATATGTGGCGGATCCAGCGGAGGGGATGCCAGAAATAATGCGGATACTTGGGGAGTTTGGGGATTTTTCAGGGTATAAATTGAACATGGGAAAGAGTGAGCTGTTTGTGGTGCATCCAGGGGAGCAGAGTAGAGAAATAGAAGACCTACCGTTGAGGAAGGTAACAAGAGACTTTCGTTACCTGGGGATCCAGATAGCTAAGAATTGGGGCACATTGCACAGGCTAAATTTGACGCGGTTGGTGGAACAGATGGAGGAAGATTTCAAGAGATGGGACATGGTAGCATTGTCAATGGCAGGGAGGGTGCAGGCAGTTAAGATGGTGGTCCTCCCGAGATTCCTTTTTGTGTTTCAGTGTCTCCCGGTGGTGATCACGAAGGCTTTTTTCAAAAGGATAGAAAAGAGTATTATGGGTTTTGTTTGGGCCGGGAAGACTCCGAGAGTGAGGAAGGGATTCTTACAGCGTAGTAGGGATAGGGGGGGGCTGGCACTACCGAGCCTAAGTGAGTATTATTGGGCCGCTAATATTTCAATGGTGAGTAAGTGGATGGGAGAGGAGGAAGGAGCGGCGTGGAAGAGATTAGAGAGGGCGTCCTGTAGGGGGACCAGCCTGCAGGCTATGGTGACAGCCCCATTGCCGTTCTCACCAAGGAACTATACCACGAGTCCGGTGGTGGTAGCTACACTGAAGATTTGGGGACAGTGGAGACGACATAGGGGAAAGACCGGAGCACTGGGGGGGTCCCCGATAAGAAACAACCATAGGTTTGCCCCGGGGGGAATGGATGGGGGATATGGAATGTGGCAAAGAGCAGGTATAACGCAATTGAAAGATCTATTTGTGGATGGGAAGTTTGCGAGTCTGGGAGCGCTGACCGAGAAATATGGGTTGCCCCAAGGGAATGCATTCAGGTACATGCAATTGAGGGCTTTTGCGAGGCAGCAGGTGAGGGAATTCCCGCAGCTCCCGACACAAGAGGTGCAGGACAGAGTCATCTCAAAGAAATGGGTGGGGGACGGTAAGGTGTCGGATATATATAGGGAATTGAGAGACGAAGGGGAGACTATGATGGACGAACTAAAAGGGAAATGGGAAGAAGAGCTAGGGGAGGAGATTGAGGAGGGGATGTGGGCAGATGCCCTAAACAGGGTAAACTCGTCGTCCTCGTGCGCCAGGCTAAGCCTGATTCAGTTTAAGGTATTACACAGGGCACATATGACTGGAACACGGCTCAGTAAATTTTTTGGGGTGGAGGATAGGTGTGCGAGGTGCTCGAGAAGCCCAGCGAATCATACCCATATGTTTTGGTCATGCCCGGCACTACAGGGGTTTTGGATGGGGGTGACAAAGGTGCTTTCGAAAGTAGTAGGAGTCCGGGTCGAACCAAGCTGGGGGTTGGCTATATTTGGGGTTGCACAAGAGCCGGGAGTGCAGGAGGCGAAAGAGGCCGATGTTTTGGCCTTTGCGTCCCTAGTAGCCCGGCGCAGAATATTGCTAATGTGGAAAGAAGCCAAGCCCCCGGGGGTGGAGACCTGGATAAATGATATGGCGGGGTTCATAAAGTTAGAGCGGATTAAGTTCGTCCTAAGGGGGTCGGCTCAAGGGTTTACAAGGCGGTGGCAACCGTTCGTCGAATATCTTGCGGAAAGATAGATAGGGGAGAACAAAGAAGGCAGCAGCAGCAGCCCAGAACTTGGGGGGTGGGGGGTGGGGGGGGGGGGGGGGGGGGTGTGGCCTGAGACAAGGCAGTTGCCAATTAGGGCTAGTTTTTATTTTTGTTATTTAATATTTATTTATTTGTTGTTGTTTTCTTTTGTTCTTGTTTAAATAAAAAAGGTCATTATTATCTGTATTGTTATAATGTTGTGTAAAGGATGCACAATGTACTGTGTTGGTTGACCAAAAATTTTCAATAAAATATTATTTAAAAAAAAAAAAAAATCTTTACGGTGTGTACCCTCCCCGCCAGTGACAACAGGGGCATGTCCCACCTCCGAATGTCCTCCTTCATTTGCTCAACCAACCAGGCCTGATTTAATTTATGTAACTGCTCCCAGCCCCGTGCCACCTGAATTTCCAAGTATCAAAAACTCCCTCCCACCACTTTAAATGGTATCTCCCCCAGCCTCCTCTCCTGCCCCCTAGCCTGGATCACAAAAACCTCACTCTTACCCATGTTCAATTTATACTCCGAGAACCAGCCAAATTCCCCTAAGATCCTCATAATCTCTCCCATCCCCCCTAATGGGTCAGTCATATACAGGAGTGCTGGGGGAGCAGGGATGTGAGCAGGTGGTGAAGATCAAGGAGAAATGGGAGGCGGAGTTGGGAGGGGAGATCAATTGGGGAGTGTGGTGATGTGCATCACTGTAAATGCATGTAAGCTCGACAGACACGAGAGGGAGCACCAGAAACATCACACACACGTACTCGACCAATGGACATTCACGATACACAAGGAGGTGACACGACCACAGGAGGGCATTACACCAACCCATACATAAAGGACACCACACACATGATCAGCCCCTTTGGCCAGTGGAGACAGTCAGTGAGGAGAGGCACAGGGATGATTCATTATCACACCCACCACGTGGAAGACAGCAGCTGGTTAGTCAGTTTAGGTAGCTACAATAGGATTAGCAGTAGTGTCGAACTCAAGTTATAAAAGTGTACATAGTGTAAATAAATGAGTTGAAGTTATTTACACATCTCGACCTTCCTTGACAAATGCAACACAAGGAAGCCGCTTCTGTTACAAAGGAAACATAACAAAACAGGGAGCATGGAGTGAGGCACTGCGTAGGGTAAATGGGCCTTCCTCATGTGCAAGGATGAGCCTGATACAGTTTGAGGTGTTGCACAGGGTGCATATGACTCAGGCGAGAATGAGTAGATTCTTTCAGGGGGTAGTCGATGAGTGTGAGAGGTGTGGGTGGGGGCCAGTGAATCACGCGCACATGTTTTGGGATTGTGAAAATTGGGAAGATTCTGGGCGGGAGTGTTCGCGGTCTTAGCCAGGATAGTGGAGGAGGGAGTGGACCCGGTCCCTTTGGTGGCGATATTTGGGGTTTCAGAGAAGCCGGAGCTCATGGAGAGGAGGAAGGCCAATGTCTTGGCCTTCCCCTCTCTGATTATACGGCGACAAATTTTGCTGGAGTGGCGGTTTGCATTGCCACCGGGGGTAGCAGCATGGTTGGGTGACCTGTACGACTTCCTGCAATTAGAGAAGATAAAGTATGAGTTATGGGGCTCTTCAGATGGGTTTGAGGAAAGGTGGGGGATATTTGTGACCGTGTTTGAGGGGCTGGTCGTCATGAGGGGCGGGGGGAGGTGAAAAAGAGGAACAATCTGTACAGACTGTATAGTTGATTGTAGGGAACCATATTTCCTGGGATGTTTGTTCACTGTAACCTGTTTTGATAACATTTGTAATTTGTTTGTAATAAAATACATTTCAAAAAAAGAAATATACAGGAGTAGATTGTCTGCATATAACGGGACCCTGTGCTCCACCCCAACCCCACCCCCCCGGACTAGCCCCTTCCAGTCCTTAGACGTTCTCAGCGCGATCGCCAATGGCTCTATAGCCAAGGTAAACAACAGTGGGAAGAGTGGACATCCCTGCCTCGTCCCTCGGCTCAGTCTAAAATATTCCAAACTCACTCGGTTCTTCTGCACACTCGCCACCGGTGCCTGGTACAGCAACCGGACCCAGTCTACAAAGCCCTGCCCAAACCCAAACCGTCCCAGGACCTCCCACAAATATTTCCACTCCACCCAGCCAAAGGCCTTCTCTGCGTCCATAGTGGCCACTACTTCCTCCTCCCTACCCTCAGAGGGCATCATGATAACATTCAATAGCCTTCTAACGTTGCCCGTTAACTGCTTTCCTTTTACAAATCACGTCTGGTCCTCCCCTATCACCCCTGGAACGCAACCCTCTATCCTCGAGGCCAAAATCTTGGCCAGCAATTTGGCGTCTACATTTAGTACGGAGATTGGTCTGTATGACCCGCATTGTTCTGGGTCCTTCTCCCGTTTCAGAATCAATGAGATCAAGGCCTGAGACATTGTTGGGCGAACAACACCCCGGTCCCTGGCTTCATTAAATACCCTCACCAGCAACGGCCCCAGAACCCCAGAAAACAGCTTATAAAATTCCACTAGGTATCTGTCCGCTCCCGGGGCCTTGCCCGACTACATGACCTCAAAACCCTCTACTACTTCAACAATCCCGATCGGGATTCCCAGACACCCCAACAACCCTTCCTCCACCTTCGGAAACTCCAAACCCTCCAAAAATTGCCTCATCCCCTCCACCCCAGCTGGGGGCTCCGACTCATGCAGCCGACTATACAATTCCTGAATACTCCGTTCACCCCTGCTGGGTCCAAGACCCTGATCGCCTCTCTATCCTTCACTCTTCCTGGCCGCCTCCCGTTTCCTGAGCTGGTGTGCTAACATCCTGCTGGCCTTATCCCCATACTCATACACCGACCCTCTTGCCTGCCTCAATTGTCCCACTGCCTTCCCTGTGGATAGCAGACCAAACTCCATCTGCAATTTCTGCCGTTCCTTCAACAGCCCCGCCTCCGGGGCTTCCGAGTACCTCCTATCCACCTGGAGAATCTCCCGAACCAGCCTGTCCATTTACACCCGTCCCTTCTCCTTAAGGGCACATACCGAAATCAACTCCCCCCTAATTACCGCCTTGACTGCCTCCCATACCGTTGCTGCCGAAACCTCCCGTGTCATTTCTCTCCACAAAGTTCTGGATTGCCTCCCTCACCCACACACACACAGTCCTACATCCAATCTCCAGTGCGGGCGCTGGCCCCCCTCCTTGCTCACCATCAAATCCACCCAGTGTGGGGCATGGTCTGATACTACAATCGCCGAGTACTCGGCATCTATCACCCCCGCCAGGAAAGCCCTATCTAAGGTGAAAAAGTTGATCCAGGAGTACACTTTGTGTACATGGGAGAAAAAGCAAAACTCCTTCGATCTCGATCGTCCAAACCTCCACGGATCCACCCCTCCCATCTGTTCCATAAACCCCTTTAGCTCCTTCGCCATGGCAGGCACCCTCCCTGTCCTTGAACTCGACCGATCCAACCTCGGATCTACAACGTATTAAAGTCCCCCCTCATGATCAGCCTATGCACGTCTAGATCAGGAATCCTCCTCAACACCCGCCTCATAAATGCCGTGTTGTCCCAGTTTGGTGCATAAATATTCACTCGTACTACCGGCATCTCCTCCAACTTCCCACTCACCATAACGTACCTACCCCCCGAGTCTGCCACTGTGCTTCCCACTTCAAATGACACCCACTTATTGATCATAATCGCCACCCCCTAGTTTTAGAGTCTAGCCATGAATGAAATACTTGCCCCACCCACCCCTTCCTTAGCCTAGTCTGATCCACCACCCTCAGGTATGTCTCCTGTAGCATTGCCACATCCGCCTTTAAGCCTTTAGGCCAGCTTTCAGCCCGCGTCCCACGCCTCTTCAGGGCTGCCCCCAGGCACCCACCGTCATCGACCCCCATTCTGTCACCAAACACCAGCCCCTCCCCTGTCAACAGATCAATACCCCCTCCCTTTCCCTCCCCCATAACAAAATAACAATCCCAACCCCCTTCAGCAAACTTATCACCTGCTCACCCCCCACTGCGCTTCCGTGAGCTAGCCTGCCCAGCTAGCCTGGTAGCCCCCGCCCATGGCGCCAAGCATCCTACCCCCCTGATCCCCCTCCCCTCCAGCTCGAGCATACATATGCAAATATTACAATCCCCAACAAACACAAAGAAGAAAATTCTCCCACCATCCCCCATTAAGAACAAAGTTAACCAACATACAAAACTGAGCAACGGCTCCAAACTTAGTGCAAAACAATATATACAAACCCCCCCCAAAAAAAAGTTTAACAACAGATCAAGAACACAACTACTCACCCCCAAGTTCAATGTCCTCCATCACCTGCCAGCCCCCTGTCCCTGACAAAGTTCATCGCCTCATCTGGCGTTCCGAAGTAAAGTTCCTGGCCCTCATAAGTGACCCACAGACGTGCTGGATACAGCATACCAAACTTCACCCCCTTCTTAAAGAGGGCTGATTTCACTTTGTTGAAACCCACCCTTCTTTTGACCAGTTCCGCACCCAAGTCCTGGTATATACGCAGTTCGTTGCCTTCCCATAAACAGCTCCTTGTCTGTCTGGCCCACCTCAAGATCTGTTCCTTGTCTAGGAACCGGTGCATTCGTACCATCATTGCCCTCGGTGGCTCGTTCCTCAGCCGCTTCCTCATAAGCACCCTGCCCACCTCCAAGGGCTGAGCAAACACACCTTCCCCCAGCAGCTTCTCGAACATACGCGCCACATATGTCCCTGCGTCCGAATCCTCGCTGCCCTCCAGCAGACCAACGATCCTCAGATTCTGTCTACGCGATCTGTTCTCCAGATCCTCCACTTTATCTTGCAGAATCTTCTGGTGGTCCTTCAACAGCCCCATATCCACCGCCATCGCGGCTAGCTGATCGACGTGCTCAGCCACCGCCTCTTCCACCTTGTGGATCGCCTGGCCCTGGGTTTCCAATCTCTGCTCCACAGAGGCAATCCCCACCTTTATCGGATCCAGATATTCTATTCTCTGCTCAGCAAATGTCTCATGGAGAAAGGCCACCAGTTGCTCCGTTGACCACTGGGCCGGCAGCATCGGTCCCTGACCTTCCGCCATATTGTCCTGTGTCGCAGGCTCCACTCCTGTCTTCGACCAACGTTCTCTTTTTTCAGACCACTTCTGGTCCACAAATCCATTCACTGGTGGGGAATCCTCCTCTTCTCCTTCACCAGTCCCTTGTTTTGTCGATCAAATCCACCGTAAATCGGGGGAAAAGGTCTAAAAGGTCCACCACGAGCGAAAGATACCAAATGTGCGACTGCTCACAACATGGTCGCCACCGGAAGTTGGGGGGGGACGGGTTTCTTTAGTTAGGAGTTCTTTGTGGAGTCTATCTAGTTAGGGGGAGTCAACCGCATGGCCGGGAACTCGGCCCATCGGGGACGGAGCATTAGGGGAGGGCCTTCAGGTAACGCCTTGAGGCCCTCCCAACGGTGTTTGGCTTGCTACTCGATGATACCGTTTTGGAGTGGGCGGAACATCCGAGAACAGGTGCCATCCCCGATTCCATCGTAAAAAGGGATTCTCCGCCTGATCGCCGATTACAAAATCGGCATCGGGGAAGGGAAAATCCCACCCATAGGCTCCCAAACGGAGAATCCCGCCCCATTTCGTAAATACTGTGTAGAGTATTGGTCTCCTTATTTGAGGAAAGATGCAAATGTGTTAGCAGTTTCGAGAAGTTTTACCAGATTAATACCTGGAATGGGCGGGTTGTCTTTTGAGGAAAGGTTGAAGAGGTTAGGCTTGCATCCACTGGGGTTTAGAAGAGTAATAAGCGACTTGATTGAAACATATGAGGCAGGATTCTCCAATTCTGGGTCTATGTCCCCATGCCAGCGTGGGAAGAGGAAAACTGGCGCAAAATGGCCACAGATTCTCCATTTTGCTGGGGGCTAGCAGAATGGCAGCGTAGAGCACCCGGCTCTAGCTGCTGAGAGGCCCCGGAGAATTGCCAGGTCTGTGGCCGCACATGCGCACGGCGACGGCATGTAGCGGCCGCGCAGTACTTCTTGCCGGCCCCATCCCACAAAATAGTCCCCCCCACTTCGGCTGGCTCGCGCGCCCCAGACCGCCCCACCACAGTGCCCCCAGCCCTAAATAATGTCCCCCCTACCAGCGGATCGGTCCTCTCCCGACTGTGGCGGCGCTGGACTGAGTCTGCAGCCGCCACGCTGAGTTCCCGACAGATGAGACCACACGTGTCCCACGCCGTCGGGAACTTGGCCGGTCAGTCGGGGGTGGAGCATCGTGAAAACAGCGCTGCCCCCGATTCAGTCGGAAAATGTGATCCTCTGGCCATTCTCCGAAAGCGATTTTGGCGTCGCCGACCGGAGAATCCGGCCCATGATTCCGAGATGTCTTAACAGGGTGGATGTGGAAAGGGTGTTTCCTCTTGTGGGAGAATCTAGAACTTAGGGTCACTGTTTAAAACTTAGGGGTTGCCCATTTAAGAGAGTAATGAGGAAAATAAAGCATTTCTCAGAGAGTCATGAGTACAGTATATACGGAGTAGAGTCCCCTGCTCCCAGTACCCTCAGTGATCCTCAACGTGCCTGGCCCTCCTAGCTATACCAGTATGTCTAGGTGTTTCCCCAGGCTTCACATCTGAGGTGGAGGCAGCCAGCTGCTTACCCCGTCCCGTGGCCCTCGATGCCCCTGGTGGGTGTCGTCTGGGGGCTCTGGGGCCAGAGGGCCCTGGTTCACTTGTCGCCGGTGGTTCCCCATGGTCCGCATCATGGTGTCGGCGCCAGCAGCGATGCTCTTCAGTGAATGGGACATGCTCTGCAGCACCTCGGCAATGCTCGCCTGCGATTGGGACATGCTGCGCAGTGCCTTAGCCATGCTCATCTGAGAGGGGGACATGTCCCGCACAACTTCATCAAGGTCAGTCTGGTACTGGGTGACATCCCCCAGTGAGGCGGACATTCTGCCGAGACCCTCAGCCATGGCTGTCACCAACAGCGCTATGCCTTGGACATCTTCACTCATGGTGCCAACGTCGTGCACCAGACTCTCCATTGCAGTCGGCACCCTAGCAGTGTTGACCTCGGTGTCACTCATTGGCGGCGCCATTTCCTGCGCCCGTAGCCTCTGGGACTCCTCCAAGTGGCTATGGATCGGCTGGAGTGACGCTGACATCTCCCTCTGAAAGTCCCAGCCGCTCCCTATCATCTCCATCAGCTCCGGGTAAGCCTGTTCCAGAGGCTCAGCATCAGGCTGGGACCAAAGATGGTCAGCTGGATTGGCCATGCTAAATTGCCCTTAGTGTCCAAGAAGGCTAGGTGGGGTTACCGGGTTGCAGAGATGGGGTGGAGATGTGAGCTTAAGTAGGGTGCTCCTTCCAAGGGCCGGTGCAGACTCGGTGGGCTGAATGGCCTCCTTCTGCACGATAAATTCTATGGTTCTATGGCCCAGCTGGGTCCAGGGATCCAGCAGCCCACCGATTGCTGCCTCGCCAGGTGGTTCCTGCCCCCACCAGATGTGCATCATCAGCAGTGTGATGCTCACCAGATTGTGCCCCTTGACCACTAGTATTTCCCACTGAGGTGCGTGTATCTGCGCTGGTGGAGGATGGGAATGAGAAGGGGCCAGCCAGGAAGGGCTGGTGCTGTCGGCTGGAAGACCCGCAGGAGAATGGACATGTGGTTAGTGGGAGGGATGGGACAATCAGTAAGGCAATCACTATTCACGTTTGACACGTCATCTGGGAGGAGCCCATTAGTTCCTAACCTCTGCGGCGTCCACCAGCCTCTACGTTGGTGACCGACATGTCCTCGGCCACACCGGTCACCTCCAGGACCCACTTCTCGAAGGAGGTGAGGATCTTGATGCCTGACATCCCACCGCCAGTCTGGCCCTCTCCCGCTGATTGTGGGAGAGCTTTTCCTGAGGAGACACAGAGAGGGCATTGTTAGCCAATGTGTGGGTCACTCTGGTGGGAAAGGGGGTGTGAAGGCTGGATAAGGGAGGGGATGGGGGCGGTGGCTGCTCCCTTTGAAGGGGGTGCATTGGTGTCTACTTACTCGTGCTGCCTGGTGTAAGTTGTTGACCTTTTTCAGGCACTGAAGGCCAGTCCTCCTGGTCATAGTCCCCCAGCTGAAGGCTGCCGCCATCTCGTCCCAGGCAGCACTGGCTTGGAACACTGTAGAGTTATACAATTCAGTTCATTGGTGGTGCCGGATAATCCATCCATAGGTGCTGGCTTTGTGCCAGTTGGTGCTGTTAGCAGCTTAGATGGAGCTGAATCAAATTATTGCTGCACAGTCTGTGTTGTTGGAGGCAAGGCTTTCTAACAAGAACTTCCCACAAGATAGGCCATGGCAGGTGATCCAGATTCATCAAGCTCTATTCTGTGTATGCAGGTTGCAGAGAGTAAATGTCTGCCTGGGATTTTAGATGAATCAGAAAAGCATTGATAGTTTTTGCCCAATGTTGAGAATATCCCATACAATGCCATAGGAGATCTACCAATGATGTCAAGGCACTGAATACAGTCACAGAACATGGCATGAGCCAAATCAAACCAACAGACTGGCAGTGAGACGAACAGTCAGGGATTTCAAGGAGAGACCTGAGGGAGAGCTGGTGAACCATCAGAATTTAAGGTTCCAGGCACCCACCACCTCCCAGCAATGGCATGGAAGATTTACTTGTGGTGACACATCAATTCCACCCTACTGTGCAGCAGTTTATTGAGTTTGACATTGTCTTCACAAATTACAAATAATGAAATGAAATGAAAATCACTTATTGTCACAAGTAGGCTTCAAATGAAGTTACTGTGAAAAGCCCCTAGTCGCCACATTCCGGCACCTATTCAGGGAGGCTGTTACGGGAATCAAACCGTGCTGCTGGCCTGCTTGGTCTGCTTTCAAAGCCAGCGATTTAGCCCTGTGCTAAACAGCCTGATGTTGAAACAAACTATTCAATATCCACAATCTTCATTTAAATCTCCCCATTGATGATGTCACCATTATTCATGCTCCCCTCACAAAGGAAACTTATTCAGATCTTCTAGCTGATCGCATTCACTCCTAATTAGATCCTCAAAAGAGTAAAAGTCAGTGTAGCTCCTTCTCCTTCACTCAAATTAATTGTGTAGCTGCCTGTCTCCAATTTACCCAGTTGACAAATCTATTGTGGTGTCTGGTCACACTGTGATGTACATTGGGAGGGTAACCTTGCCATGTGATATCACAATGTGACCTCTCAGTTAAGAGGGACAGACCTTGATGAAATTATGTTTGATAAGTTCTTGAGCTTGATTGGAGTATAATGACTTATTGTGCTCAAATGCAATAATAGGTTTCCATGTGATCATGTCCCAGGGAACAGGGAGTGAAGGCAATGGGCAGCAATGGGATGCTTTGCTTTCTGCAATTGATATTAAGTATTTGTATATATTTACAGAAATAGGGATAGGCCATTCAGCCCATCGAATAGATCATGGCTAATCTGCACCTCAAATACATTACCCTGGGCTGGGTTCCCCACTGCCCGCCATGGGTAGCAGGCTCCCCGATGTGGTGGAACTTCGAGCGTCGGGGTAAAAACAGGATTGGTGCCCGATGGTCCAGCCACCGCCCCTGCTGGTGGCGGAATCTAGGTTCTCCAGTGGGAGGAGACCCAGTTGCGTCCACTTAGCGGGGCCGTCACTAGATTCTCCGGGCCTTCGTGATTCTCTGGGATGTGGGCTGGATTCTCCATCGCTCACCACTGGTAGCGGGGTGAGTCTTGCTTCATTCATCTCCCTTTATGATGAATGACTCTGAAGTGCTGTAACCACAATGTTTACAAAATGTTTCTTTAGTTAGAGGTCTTTGTGGGGGGGTTCTTTTAATTATGGGGTCTCTGTAGGGGGTCCCCCTTATTCAGATGGACTCTGTGGTGGTCCCCCTATTCAGGTGGACTCTGTGATGGTCCCCCTATTCAGGGGGTCTCGGGGGGATCCCCCTATTCAGGAGGTCTCTGTGGGATTCCCCCTATTCAGGGGGTCTCTGAGGAGGGTCTCAGCTAACATAAGCCTATCATTCTATTTGATATTTTCAGCCTTGAACTAGATTTTGGGCAGAGTTCTGCTATTCTTTGCTGTCGTGTTGGGTGTTCCGATACACAAACGAACCAACACGGTTGTAGATGGTACAACTCTGTTTTATTATTCTGTACAATAATAACTATTAACTTCTGGCTGTGGTTTGTACTTCACCAGCTAACCTGTGGACCCAGCCCTATCACTATCTTAGTGAGGCACTCAGCACATGGTGTATGTCTGAGTGGCAAGCTGTGAGCTCTGTGCTCTGAGCTATCTCCTGGTAGAATGAGCGGGAACTGTGGTGTTCCCCGTTTTATAGTGCGTGTGCTCTCACTGGTGATTGGCTGTGATGTTGTGTGTGTGTTGGTTGGTCCAGCTACCTGTCCATCAGTGTGTGTGTGTGATTGCACCATGATATGTTAATATGGATACCATGACATCTCCCCTTTTCACAAGGATATGTGCCTGCATGGTAATAAATATTGGTGTGTACTGAGTGCGGCTGAGTATGTGTGTGCAATATTTACAACATGAGGCTAAACTATATACATAGGAAGGTGACAGGTGCAATAGAGCAACGAGGTTGTACCACAAACAAAACAAGTGCAATCATCAAATATCGAAAGAGAACTCCTGGAACGACAAGAAAGAAACACGTTAACATTGTTGCACAACAATTCAGTGAGTCCAATGTGCAAACAGGCTCATAAGTCCAGTCTATTAGGTGGGCGACGAATTCGGGTTGACAGCCTCAAGGGTGGGTCAGGATCCACCGGCTGAGGAATGGGCCTGGCCATGGGCGAGAGAGGAATAGGCAGAGTGGCAGGAAGCTCCACGAAGTCGACATCAGGGACAACAGGAGGGCGTGGCACCGGTGCATGATCTCGTAGCGAGTGCGGAAGCAGCCGAAGGGCCCACCGATTACACCGCCGAATGGAGCCATCAGGCATGCGAACCAGGAACGAGCGGGGAGCCACGCGGCGGAGAACCTCGGCGGTTGCCGATCAGCCACCCTCCGGTAGGTGTATGCGGACGTTGTCTCCAGGCGCCAGGGCAGGAAGATCAGTTGCCCGAGTGTCATGTGCCACCTTCTGCTGAGCATGCTGCTGTCGCATCCTTTGCAATACTGGAGCATGGTCGGGTTTAGGAACGTGAATGGACGGCACAGTGGTGAAGCCGTATGAAGCGGCAAAAGAAGACATTTCTTGGCTCGCAAAACAGAGCCCGTTGTCAGACATGACGGTGAGCGGAATTCCATGGAGAGCGAAGGTTTCTTTACATGCTCTGATTACAGCTGACGATGTCAAGTCGTGCAGGCATATGACCTCCGGATAATCAGAAAAATAGTCAATTATAATGACGTAGTCCCTGCCGAGCGCATGAAAGAGGTCCACACACACCTTTGCCCAGGGGGACGTTACCAACTCATGGGGCTGAAGCATCTCAGGGGGTTGCGCCGGCTGAAACCTTTGGCAGGTGGGGCAGTTGAGCACCATGTTGGCGATGTCGTCGCTGATGCCTGGCCAGTACGCAACTTCACGGGCCCTCCGCCTGCACTTTTCAACCCTGAGATGGCCTTTGTGCAATTGTTCGAGGACAAGCCGGTGCATGCTGTGTGGGATCACAATCCGGTCCAACTTTAGGAGGACACCATCAATGACGGCCAAGTCGTCCCGGACATTGTAGAATTGTGGGCACTGCCCCTTGAGCCACCCTTCCGTCATGTGGTGCATCACACATTGTAGAAGGGGGTCTGCCGCAGTCTCACGACGAATATGGGCCAGACGTGTATCAGTAGCCGGCAGATTGGCTGATGTGAAGGCTACTTGTGCGTCGACCTGACAAACGAACCCCTCCGATTCGGGCGGTGTGCTCGCTGCTCTGGACAGGGCATCCGCGATGGTTAGGTCCTTTCCCGGGGTGTAGACAAGTTGGAAGTCGTACCTCGGGAGCTTGAGCAGAATGCGCTGGAGGAGAGGGGTCATCTCGTTGAGGTCCTTCTGAATGATGCCGACCAGGGGGTGATGGTCGGTCTCTACAGTGAACTGCGGAAGAGCATACACATAGTCGTGGAATTTGTCGATGCTGGTCAACAAACCCAGGCACTCCTTTTCAATCTGCGCATAGCGCTGTTCTGTGGGGGTCATGGCCCGCGAGGCATAGGCGACCGGGGCCCATGATGCAATGTCGTCCCATTGCAGTTGTACCGCCCCAATGCCGGACTGGCTGGCAGCAGTCGAGATCTTTGTGTTCCGAGTAGTGTCGAAGAACGCCAATACCGGGGTGGTGGTGAGCTTGATCTTGAGCTCCTCCCATTCCTTCTGGTGTGCGGGCAGCCACTGGAATTCCGTTGTCTTCTTGATCAGGTGGCGAAGAGCCGTTGTGTGCGAGGCAAGGTTGGGAATAAACTTCCCCCCGGAAGTTGACCATCCCGAGAAAGCGTAGCACTGCCTTCTTGTCTGCCGGCTGCGGCATGGCTGCAATAGCTGCCACTTTGTCGGCATCCGGACGCACCCCTGACCAGAAACTTTAGCTCAGTTTGGCCAAAAGAGCACTTGGCTCGGTTAAGGCGCAGGCCCTGATCCTGTATCCGTGCAAAGACACGCTGGAGACGACTGATGTGCTCGTGTGGTGTGGTGGACCAGATGATGACGTCGTCAACATAGAAGGGCACCCCTTCGATGCCCTCCATCATCTGTTCCATGATGCGATGAAATACCTTGGATGCCGAGATGATGCCAAACGGCATCCTATTGTAGCAGTATCTGCCAAAGGGAGTGTTGAAGGTGCACAGCTTCCTGCTGGACTGACCCAGTTGAATCTGCCAAAAACCCTTTGAGGCATCAAGCTTGGTGAAAATTTTAGCCAGGGCCATTTCGCTCGTGATTTCTTCCCGTTTGGGTTTGGGGTAGTGTTCCCTCATGATGTTATTATTCAGGTCTTTCGGGTTGATGCAGATCCGGAGCTCGCAGGAGGGCTTTTTTACGCACACCATGGAGCTGACCCATGGCGTGGGCTCCATGACCCGGGAAAGCACTCCTTGGTCCTGGAGATCCTGCAGCTGCTGCTTGAGGCGGTCCTTGAGTGGTGCTGGGACTCTACGAGGTGCATGAATGACCGGGGTGGGGTCCGGTTTGAGCCGTGTAGGGCAGTGTGCCCATGCCCTCGAAAACCTCCTGGTTGTGGGCGAGAAGCGAGTAGAGCTGCGCCCTAAAGTCTGCATCCGGGAAATTGGACGTGCCTTCTGGAGACAGAGTGTGTACCCGCGGAACGAGGTGGAGGATCTTGCACGCCTGTGCGCCTAACAGAGAGTCCTTCGAGGATCCAACTATCTCAAAAGACAGTGTGGCTGTGTATGAATTGTGTGCAACCTCGAGCTGGCAGGACCCCATGGCCGAGATAACGTTCCCGTTGTCATCAACCAGCTGACAGTGGGATGGTCGAATCGGTGGTTTGACCTTCAAGGTGTGGAAGGCTGACCATGCAATGAGATTGGCGGAGGCACCAGTGTCTAAGCGGAATGTGATTGGTGATCGGTTGACCGTTAGGGTGGCACACCATTCATCGCCCGGATTAATGCTGTGCACTGGCATCAGCTGGTGGGTCCTACTTGGGGACATCCGGTTCCTGTCTGTTACCACAACGCGGAAGGGTTCCCGGTCGTCCGTATCACCGGTCCGCACGTCGTCAGGGTATGACTCGGTGTATGGGGGCTGAATGGCCCGCACGGCCCTGTGAGGCTGGCGGAATTGGGGAGCGTTGGCAGGTTGAGCTGCTCGACAGCAGGCAGCATAGTGGCCCATCTTGCCACAGCGGAGGGATTGTCTTTTTTTAAAAAACATATATTTATTAAGAATTTTTCAACAAAATTTTCAACCATACAAACAAACCCCCCCCGCCGTTACAAAAAGAAACAAAACTTGCATAGCAAGACATGAACATGGCAAGTCAATAAGATACAGAACTTTGTACATTGGATTCCTCCCGTACATGTCAGTTTTCCAGATCATTCATGTGTTTTCTTGCTCAAATGCCCCCCAGAAACCCCCCTTCCCCCTCCCTCCCTCCTCCCCCCCCCCCCCCCCCCCCATCCCCCTCCCCCCCTGGGTTGCTGTTGCTGCTGTCTGACCTTCATCTAACGCTCCGAGAGATAGTCCAGGAACGGTTGCCACCGCCTGTAGAACCCCTGCGCAGACCCTCTCAAGGCAAACTTTATCCGCTCCAATTTGATAAACCCTGCCATATCATTTATCCAGGCTTCCACGCTGGGGGGCTTCGCCTCCTTCCACATTAACAAGATCCTTCGCTGGGCTACTAGGGACGCAAAGGCCAGAATGCCGGCCTCTTTCGCCTCCTGCACTCCCGGCTCGTCCACTACTCCAAATAGTGCTAGCCCCCAGCTTGGCTTGACCCGGACTTTCACCACCTTAGATATAGTTGTCGCAACTCCCCTCCAGAACCCATCCAGTGCCGGGCACAACAAAAAATTTGGGCATGGTTCGCCGGGCTTCCTGAGCACCTCCCACATCTGTCCTCCACCCCAAAGAACCTACTCAGCCTCGTCATATGCGCTCTATGAACCACCTTAAATTGTATCAGGTTAAGCCTGGCACATGAGGAAGAGAAATTAACCCTACTTAGGGTATCAGCCCACAGACCCTCTTCAATCTCCTCTCCCAGCTCCTCTTCCCATTTACCCTTCAGCTCCTCTACCAAAGCCTCCCCTTCTTCTTTCATCTCATGGTATATCACCGACACTTTGCCCTCTCCTACCCATACGCCCAAAATCACCCTGTCTTGAATCCCCTGTGCCGAGAGCAGCGGGAATTCCCTCACCTGCCGCCTCACAGACGCCCTCACCTGCATGTACCTGAAGGCATTTTCCAGGGGTAGTCCAAATTTCTCCTCCAGCGCCCCTAGGCTCGCAATCGTCCCATCGATGAACAGGTCCCCCATTCTTCTAATCCCTGCCTGATGCCAGCTCTGAAATCCTCAATCCATCCTTCCTGGGACAAACCGATGGTTATCTCTGATCGGGGACCACACCGAGGCTCCCATCGCACCCCTGTGCCGTCTCCACTGCCCCCAGATCTTTAGCGTTGTCGCCACCACCGGACTCGTGGTGTACCTTGTCGGCGAGAGCGGCAGTGGTGCCGTCACCAGCGCCCCCAGGCTCGTTCCTTTGCAGGACGCCATCTCCAACCTCTTCCACGCCGCCCCCTTTCCCTCCATCACCCGCTTACGGATCATCACCACGTTGGTTGCCCAGTAGTAGCTACGCTCCAGGAACCCCCTCCTTACCCTCGGGGTCTTACTCGCCCACACAAATCCCATAATGCTCCTGCTTACACTCTTAAAGAAGGCCTTGGTAATCACAATTGGGAGGCATTGAAAAACAAAAAGAAACATCGGGAGGACCACCATTTTAATCGACTGTACCCTGCCCGCCAGCGAGAGTGGCATCATGTCCCACCTTTTAAAATCCTCCTCCATCTGTTCCACCAGCCGCCTCAAATTAAGTTTGTGCAGTGCCCCCCAGCTCCTAGCTACCTGAATCCCCAAGTATCAAAAGCTCCTTTCCGCCCTCCTCAACGGTAGGTCATCTATCCCTCTTCCCTGATCCCCCGGATGCACCACAAAGAGCTTGCTCTTTCCCACATTGAGCTTATAGCCCGAAAAGTCTCCAAACTCCCTTAGGATCTGCATAGGACCTCAACAATCCCCTCCACTGGATCCGTCACGTACAGCAACAGGTCATCTGCGTACAGTGACACTCGATGTTCCTCTCCCCCTCGAACCACCACCTTCCATTTCCCCGACTCCCTTAACGCCATGGCCAAAGGTTCAATTGCTAATGCAAACAGCAGAGGGGACAGGGGGCATCCCTGCCTCGTCCCTCGATACAGCCGGGAATACTCCGACCTCCGCCAGTTCGTGACCACACTCGCCACCGGGGCTCTATACAGGAGCTTAACCCAACTAATAAACCCTCCCCCGAACCCAAACCTCCTCAACACTTCCCAGAAATACTCCCACTCTACTCGGTCAAAGGCATTCCCCGCGTTCATGGCTGCCACTATCTCCCTCCACCGATGGCATCATTATCACATTTAGGAGCCTTCACACATTAGTATTTAGCTGCCTGCCCTTTACGAATCCCGTCTGGTCCTCGTGAATCACCCCTGGGACACAGTCCTCAATCCTCGTAGCCAACATTTTTGCCAGCAACTTAGCATCTACATTAAGGAGCGAGATCGGTCTATAAGACCCACATTGCAGTGGGTCCTTATCCCGCTTCAAGATCAAAGAGATCGTCGCCTCCGACATTGTCGGGGGGAGGGTCCCCCCCCCCCCACCCCCCGTTCCCCCCCCCACCCCGTCCCCCCTCCCTTGCTTCATTGAAGGTCCTTACCAGCAATGGGGCTAACAGGTCTACATACTTCCTATAAAACTCCACCGGGAACCCATCCGGCCCCAGGGCCTTTCCTACCTGCATGCTCCCCAGTCCTTTAACCAGCTCCTCCACCCAATTGGCGCCCCCAAACTAGCCACCTCCTGCTCCTCCACCCTCAGGAACTTCAGTTGGTCCAAGAATCGTCGCACACCCTTTTTTCCCCCTGGGGGCTGGGACCTATACAGCTCCTCGTAAAAGGCCTTGAATGCCTCATTCACTTTCCCCGCACTCCGCACCGTAGTTCCCCTGCCATCCTTGACTCCACCTATTTCCCTCACTGCCATCCTCTTACGGAGCTGATGTGCCAGCATCCGACTCGCCTTCTCCCCGTATTCATATATCGCCCCCTGTGCCTTCCTCCACTGTGCCTCTGCCTTCCCTGTGGTCAACAGGTCGAACTCCGTCTGGAGACTTCATCTCTCCCTGAGCAGTCCCTCATCCGGAGCCTCTGCATAACTCCTGTCCACCCTTAAAATCTCCCCCACTAACCTCTCCCTTTCCCTGCCCTCACTCTTCACCCTATGAGCCCTGATGGAGATTAACTCTCCCCTGACCACCGCCGTCAGCGCCTCCCATACTACTCCCACCTGCACCTCCCCATTGTCGTTGGCCTCCAGATACCTTTCGATGCACCCCCGCACCCTCCCACACACTTCCTCGTCTGCCAGCAGTCCCACATCCAACCTTCACAACGGGCGTTGGTGCATCTCCTCCCCCAGCTCTAGCTCCACCCAATGCGGGGCATGGTCTGAGATGGCTATGGCCGAATACTCCATCCCTTCCACTTTTGGGATCAATGCCCTGCCCAGAACAAAAAAATCTATCCGGTAGTAGGCCTTATGTACGTGGGAGAAAAAAGAAAATTCTCTGGCCAAAGGCCTGGCAAATCTCCACGGATCTACTCCCCCCATCTGGTCCATAAGCCCCCTAAGCACCTTGGCCGCAGCCGGCCTCTTCCCCGTCCTAGATCTGGAACGATCTAATGCTGGGTCCAGCACCGTGTTAAAATCCCCACCCATTATCAAGCTCCCTACCTCCAAGTCTGGAATACGCCCCAACATCCGTTTCATGAATCCAGCATCGTCCCAGTTCGGGGCGTATACATTTACCAATACTACCTCCGTCCCCTGCAACCTACCGCTCACCATCACGTATCGGCCTCCATTGTCCGCTACTATGTTTTGGCCTCAAACGACACCCGCTTCCCCACCAGTATTGCCACCCCTCTATTCTTCGCATCCAGCCCCGAATGGAATACCTGCCCTACCCATCCCTTTCTTAACCTGACCTGGTCTGCCACCTTCAGATGTGTCTCCTGAAGCATGACCACGTCTGCCTCCAGTCCCTTTAGGTGTGCGAACACTCGGGCCCTCTTAACCGGCCCATTTAGGCCTCTCACATTCCACGTGATCAGCCGGATTAGGGGGCTACCCCCCCCCCCCCCCCCGCCGACTAGCCATCTCCTATCTTAGGCCAGTCCCGTGCTCGCGCCTCCCGCACTTCCCTGAGCCAGCCCTGCCCCCTATGGCGCAGCTCCTTGCGGCCATTATCCCAGTTCCCTCATCTCCGAGTCTCGCCTCCCTCCAGCACCGACGCCCACATTCCCCATCATCTCATCTACAGAAAAGAAAAAAAAAGGGGGAATTTTAACCAGAACTCTACTCACATCCCCATCCATCATCCCACCCATGAAGTAATCTTTACCCATATTTACAACCCCGTGTACAACCAACATCTCCCCCCACAACCACATCCCCTCAGTTTGAGTCCAATTTTTCCGTCTGAATAAAGGTCCAAGCCTCTTCTGGCGTTTCAAAATAATGGTGTTGGTCCTGATAAGTAACCCACAGTCGCGCAGGCTGCAGCATGCCGAACCTGACTCTTTTTTTGTGCAGCACCGCCTTGGCCCGGTTGAAGCCAGCTCTCCTCTTTGCCACCTCCGCGCTTCAATCCTGGTAAATTCGGATCACCGCATTCTCCCATCTACTGCTCCGCACCTTCTTGGTCCATCTCAGAACACTTTCTTTGTCCGTGAAGCGATGGAACTTTGCCACTATCGCCCTTCGCGGCTCATCAGCCTTCGGTCTCCTCGCCAGGACCCGGTGAGCCCCCTCCAGCTCCAGAGGGCTCGGAGAGGCCTCCGCACCCATCAGCGAATGGAGCATCGTACTCACATAGCCCAGCATCAGCTTCCTCCACTCCTTCGGGGAGACCCAGAATCCGGAGATTCTTCCTCCTCGACCTGTTCTCCAGGACCTCGATTCTCTCGGCCCACCTCCTGTGCACCGCCTCGTGAGCCTCCATTTTTACCGCCAGGCCCAGGATCTTGTCCTCATTCTCATTTGTTTTATCTCTCACCTCGCGAAGCTCTACCGCCTGGGCCTTCTGGGTCTCCTTCAGCCCCTCGATCGCCAACAGCATTGGTGCCAGCACCTCCTTTTTTAGCTCCTCCGCACAGCGCTTAAGGAACTCCTGCTGGTCCGGCCCCCATGCTGCTTGATCTCTGCCCGCCATCTTGCTTTTTCCCCCTCGTTTTTGCCGCTGCTCCACCGCTAATCTCGGCCATACAACATAAGGGGGAACCTTACTTCACCTTCCCACACGGGATTAAATCAAAAAAGGTCCATTGGGGCTCCTCTGGAGAGCCCAAAAGTCCGTTATCGCGGGAGCTGCCGAAATGTGCAGCTTAGCTCCGCATCGCCGCAACTGGAAGTCCACAGAGGAGGCATTGTCGCGCTTTGGCTGCCGCTTTAAGTGTGCGGATCCACAGTTGCCGCACGTCGTGACGTCATGGCATTTGTTGTGCCACCGCGCATGCGCAGTTCGGTCCTGCGTAGAGCGCGCCTGCGCATCACGTCCCTCTGTGTCGACATCCCCTCTTTTGGCGCGTACACGTGCAGGAGGCCTCGGAAAGCGCGCAAAATGGCCGCCCTCGTCCAGGCCGCGGGCCGGGAGGAACTTGATCGACTGGACCCGCTCGGCCTCGTAGGACCCCTTCTGTGCCGATTCGGCCGCTTGGAATTGGGAGTACCGGCTGGTCGCGTTTTCGTGGAGGACGCAGGTTTCAATGGCGGTGGCTAGGGTGAGGCGCATTATTTTGAGGAGCTGCTGGCGTAGGGTGTCCGAGGTGACTCCAAAAACTATCTGATCCCGAATCATGGAGTCGGAGGTGGCCTCATAGCTGCACGACTGCGCGAGGATACGGAGGTGTGTCAAATAAGATTGAAAAGGCTCACCCTTACCCTGCAGGCACTGCTGGAAGAGGTACCTCTCGAAGCTCACATTAACTTCCACGCTGACGTGTTCCTCGAACTTCAGAAGCACCGTCTTGTACTTCGTCTTGTCCTCACCTTCCGCGAATGCCAGGGAGCTGTAGATGTGGATGGCGTGTTGCCCCACCATGGAGAGGAGGAGGACGATCTTCCTGGTGTCCGATGCATTCTCCCTGTCTGTGGCTTCTAGGAAGAGCTGGAAGCGCTGTTTAAACAGTTTCCAGTTGACCCCGAGATTTCCAGCGATTTGGAGCGGCTGCGGCGGGCTGATGGTGTCCATGGCGCAGGATGGCGGATCTCTGAAGTGGTGCAGGTAGGTCTCACAGTCGCTGGCGAGTTTCAAGCCCTGGTACCATGTCGTGTTGGGTGTTCCGATACACAAACGACCTAACATGGTTGTAGATGGTACAACACTGTTTTATTGTTCTGTACAATAATTACTATTAACCTCTGGCTGTGGTTCGTACTTCACCAGCTAACCTGTGGACCCAGCCCTATCACTATCTTAGTGAGGCACTCAGCACATGGTGTATGTCTGAGTGGCGCGCTGTGAACTCTGTGCTCTGAGCTATCTCCTGGTAGAATGAACGGGAACTGTGGTGTTCCCTGTTTTATATTGCGTGTGCTCTCACTGGTGAGTGGTTGTGATGTTGTGTATGTGCTGGTTGGTCCATCTACCTGTCCATCAGTGTGTATGTGTATGATTGCACCATGATATGTTAATATGGATACCATGACATTTGCGTGATGAAGTGCTCTGGTACAGCACCCCTGAACAGTCTAGCTTTAATTTTAAGATTATGCCTATTGTCCTGGATCCTCTTACTAGAAGAAATAATCTCTCTTTGTCTAATCTATCGTATTGTCATATCATGACTAAATCTTGAACATCTCAATTAGATAAACTCCTTAAACTTCTTTACTTGAGGGAATACAAGATTAGCCTATACATGTCCTCATAGTTTAACCTTCTAATTCTCAATAAAATTCTGCTGAATCTCTGGTGCACACCCTCTGGGACCAATACAACATTCCTGAGATGTGGTGCTCAGAACGTAAAATAATACTCCCAATGCACTCTAATCAGAGCATTGTGCAACTGTAACAAAGCTTCTCACACTTTCAGCCCCTTGAAGATAGATATTGACAATTCTTTCGGTTTTTAAATTTTTGGGGGGGTTGTCCATCAGATCCTAGTTTCTCACCATTTAGAAAATCTGATCTAACTTTCTTAGATTTCATAGATTTCATAGAATTTACAGTGCAAAAGGAGGCCATTCGGCCCATAGAGTCTGCACCGGCTCTTGGAAAGAGCACCCTACCCAAGGTCAACACCACCACCCTAGCCCCATAATCCAGTAACCCCACCCAACACTAAGGGAAATTTTGGACACTAAGGACAATTTATCATGGCCAATCCACCTAACCTGCACATCTTTGGACTGTGGGAGGAAACCGGAGCACCCGGAGGAAACCCACGCACACACGGGGAGGATGTGCAGACTCCGCACAGACAGTGACCCAAGCCGGAATCGAACCTGGGACCCTGGAGTTGGGAAGCAATTGCGCTATCCACAAGGCTATACCATGCAGATAAATTGAGAGACCTGAAATTGGGGTTCAGTAACAATCAGGAACTTGGCTACGGGCCTAATGAGACCTATGAGCAATGTTATGGAAACTCTAATGGTATTAAATTAGCATTACTGGTCTAATATACTGTTCATATTGCACCTTCTGACTTTCAAAGGTAATGATAGAAAAGGAAATGAAATAAAAGTCGCCAAAGTCCCAGAGGGCCATATGACGCTTTCATCTTTTTTGAGAGGGAGAGCTGACTGGTGGTGATTTAACCAGGGGGTCACCACTCCTCCGGCGAGGGGCAAGGTTGAGAAGGATAATCTCATGAATAACCTCAGCTGGTACGGGAATTGAATGCTTGAGACAAACCTCTCAATGTTTAATGCCTTTGGTCTAATCTGCTGCTTTTCAGTGTTAGTGCTCATTTCTGAAAGGAAACCTGTTGAGATCTTCAACCGGACTGCATTCGTTTCCAGACTGACCGTCCAGCTCATTAGTCACTGCAGCTTCCTTTCCTTCGGCTGGTCTGGTCGTGCAGCCTCCTCCTTCCAATTTACCCAGTTGACAATCGCGATTGTGATGTGATATCACCGGCATGTGCAATGAGAGGGTAGAATACACATAGAACATACAGTGCAGAAGGAGACCATTCGGCCCATCGGGTCTGCACCGACCAACTTAAGCCCTCACTTCCACCCTATCCCGGTAATCCAATAACCCCTCCTAGCCTTTTTGATCACTAAGGGCAATTTATCATGGTCAATCCACCTAACCCACACATCTTGGACTGTGGGAGGAAACCGGAGCACCCGGAGGAAACCCACGCAGACACGGGGAGAACATGCAGACTCCGCACAGACAGTGACCTGGCAGGGAATCGAACCTGGGACCCTGGTGCTGTGAAGCCACAGTGCTGTACACTTATGCTACCGTGCTGTCCATAAGGCTTGCTCTGTGATGTCATTCCCGGTTTGGCTCCTCCCGTTAAAGGGGCATGACCTTGATGAAAGGGTGGGGTAAATCCATGACCTTGATGAAACATTGTTTGCCAAATCAAAAAAGAAATTGACATAAGCCATTCGGGAGTTGATTAAGGAAGAACTTCTTCACATTAAGTGGATCAAGAATCGAGAACATCCCCCTTGCCCCTCCCCCAGCCTTTAAAGATGGACTTTCAGAGACTCCATTAGTGAACACAAGAAGTTTTTCATAATAAGAAATATACAGCAGCCACATGCCTGCAGCTAGATACAAAAATGTCTCCTGCCTAAGAGGGCTCCACCCCCTGGGTGATTCCCAATTGACCCTCCAGGCCAGTCACCCTTAATCTGTTGTATTGCCCTTAAAGGGACACTCATCACATCCGAACCCTTTTAACTCTGTTATAATCTGCATGAGATCTATGGGTTTGGAGCAATCAATCTACCTGTGAGTCTTGCCGAGTATGAGCTCCCCTGGCAAGGGGTCGGGGAGCCCGAGGACACTCATGATTGAGTTCCATATAAAGTTGGCCAGGTATGGAACCGACAGAGCAGACACGGCAGGAATCTGATGTGTATTGTGGGTATAATTGCTTTGCAATAAACATAGTTTTCTTTCATCTATTTGATTCAGACTTGTCTGTGCTCTACTAAAAACTCCTTACTACACTCCAATCTTCAATAACTAAGTTGCTAAATTCTAACTAAACATTATGTACGTGAGTTGAACGATTCTAAATGTGTTTTTTGAGCAGGTTTTCTGTTCTTGTACAGAGGTGTAATTCTGTTTTCTGGGATGCTTCCACTCGATTGACGTTAACAGGGGCTGCAATTACAGACACCCCTTCTGGCACAGGCAGTTCATTACAACTTGTTTCCACGGAGACATCAATTACGTCTATAACATGTTGATCAGGTATTTTGGTGCTCAGGGATACAAAAACATTTTTTGGTGTCAACACTGACTGCTGGAGCTTCTTTCTACTCCTCAAGTGTTTACGAATAATCCGTCCCTCCATGTCTACTTTGTAGAACAGGGGTCTGGTCTCATAGACAATAATTCCAGGAACCCAACTCGATTTCCAATCAAAATGTAATATTATGTACTTAATATGGGTTTTTAATGTTGCAGTGATGATGGCTCATTGATGAGATCTGGAGGTTTGTGTGCTTAAACACTTTTACTGGTAAGCTTTAACTATGTACAGATCTAAATATGGTCTTGCATGGTTCCATACAAGCTTGCTACCGGGTTCTGTCCTGGACTGTTCTCTGACCTTGTGACTACACACATCACTCTCTGGGTGGTGCCACTCTCCAGTCCCACGTTGACCCTTGCTCTGCAGAGCACCTTACATTATAATGCATGCAGGCACTTTTCAGCATCATACAACAAAGTCTTATGACTGGACAGTTCTTTCACCTTCTTGGTCTGTAGCGTGTGAAGGAATGGTCATGGTACTCTGATTTTGGCACCAGATCATGCGATAAAGTTTCTTCTCTTTTCAGCATTTCATTTCAGCATCATTTTCATAGAACATAGAACATAAAACAGTAAAGCAAAGTACAGGTCCTTCGGCCCACAATGTTGTGCCGACCATTTATCCTAATCTAGGATCAACCTAACCTACACCCCTTCAATTTACTGCTGTCCATGTGCCTGTCCAAGAGTCGCTTAAATGTCCCAAATGACTCAGACTCCACCACCTCGGCTGGCAGTGCATTCCACACACCCACCACTCTCTGTGTAAAGAACCGACCTCTGACATCACCACCTCCAATCACCGTAAAATTATGTCCCCTTGTGACAGCCATTTCTGCCCTGGGGAAAAGTCTCTGACTATCCACTCTATCCATGCCTCTCATCACCTTGTACACCTCTATCAAGTCACCTCTCTTCCTTCTTCACTCCAGTGAGAAAAGCCCTAGCTCCCTCAACCTTTCTTCATAAGACATGCCCTCCAGTCCAGGCAGCATCCTGGTAAATCTCCTCTGTACCCTCTCCAAAGCATCCACATCCTTTCTATAATGAGGTGACCAGAGCTGGACGCAATATTCCAAGTGTGGTCTAACCAGGGTTTTATAAAGCTGCAGCAAAACCTCGCGGCTCTTAAACTCAATCCCCCTGTTAATGAAAGCCAACACACCATACACCTTCTTAACAACCCTATCAACCTGGGTGGCAACTTTGAGGGATCTATGTACATGGACACCAAGATCCCTCTGTTCCTCCACACTTCCAAGAATCCTGTCTTTAACCCTGTATTCAGCATTCAAATTCGACCTTCCAAAATGAATCACTTCACATTTATCAAGGTTGAATTCCATCTGCCACTTCTCAGCCCAGATCTGCATCCTGTCAATGACCTGTTGTAACCTACAACAGCCCTCAACATTATCTACAACTCCCCCAACCTTTGTGTCATCGGCAAACTTACTAACCCACCCTTCCACTTCCTCATCCAAGTCATTTATAAAAACCACAAAGAGCAGATGTCCCAGAACAGATCCTTGTGGGATACCACTGGTCACCGACCTCCAGGCGGAATACTTTCCATCCACTACCACTCGCTGCCTTCTTTCGGCCAGCCAATTCTGTATCAAGACAGCCAAATTTCCCTGTATCCCATGCCCCCTAACTTTCTGAATGAGCCTACCATGGTGAACCTTATCAAATGCCTTACTGAAATCCATATACACCATATCCAATGCCCGACCTTCATCGATATGTCTCGTCACATCCTCAAAGAATTCGATAAGGCTTGTGAGGCATGATCTGCCGCTCACAAAGCCATGCTATCTTTAATCAAACTATGCATTTCGAAATAATCATAAATCCTTTCTCTCATAATCCTTTCCAATATTTTGCTCACCACAGACCTGGTGCCACTCTCCAGTCCCACGTTGACCCTTGCTACCTATTTGTTACCTTGCTACCCGTTGACACCTATTCCCTTTCTTGAACGGGGGAACGACATTCGCCTCCCTCCAATCATCCGGTACTACTCCAGTGGAGAGTGAGGACGCAAAGATCATCGCCAACGGAGCAGCAATCTCCTCCTTCGCTTCCCGTAGTAACCTTGGGTATATCCCATCAGGCCCAGTGGACTTATCTACCCTGATGCTTTTCAAAATTTCCAGCACATCCTCCTTCTTAATATCAACCTGTTTGAGTCTATTAACCTGGTTCACACTGTTCTCATGGGCAACAAGGTCCCTCTCTCTAGTGAATACTGAAGCAAAATATTCATTTAGGGCCTCCCCCATCTCCTCAGACTCTAGGCACAAGTTCTCTCAACTATCCCTCATCGGCCCTACTCTCACTCTGATCATCCTCTTATTTCTCACATAAGTGTAGAACGCCTTGGGGTTTTCCCTAATCCTTCCCACCAGGGCTTTTTCATGCCCCCTCCTAATTCCATTTTTGAGTTCCTTCCTGGCTACCTTGTAGTCCTCTAGAGCCGTGCCAGATCCTTGCTTCCTCAACCTTACGTAAGTTTCCTTGTTCCTCTTGACTGGAAGCTCCACTTCTCTTGTCATCCAAGGCTCCTTCACCTGACCATTCCTTCCTTGTCTCAGTGGGATAAAACTATCCAGCACTCGCAGCAAGTGCTCCTTAAACAACCCTCACAATACTGTTGTGCATTTCCCCAAGAACAATTGTTCCCATTTTATGCTCCTCAGCTCCTATCTAATGGCAGTATAATTTCACCTCCCCCAATTAAATACCTTCCCATACTGTCTGTTGCTATCCCTCTCCATGACTATGGTAAAGGTCAAGGAGTTGTGGTCACTGTCACCATGTCTCCCACCAAGACATCTGACACCTGGCCTGGTTCGTTGCCGAACACCAAGTCCAATATGGCCTCCTCCCTAGTCGGCCTATCTACATATTGAGTCAGGAATCCTTCATGTACACACCTGTCAAAATCTGCTCCATCCAAACCATTTGCAGTAAGGGGGTTCCAGTCAATATTAGGGAAGTTGAAGTCACCCATGACAACAACTCTGTTACTTCTGCACCTTTCCAAGATCTACCGCCCAATCTGTTCCTCTATCTCCCTGCTGCTATTGGGGGGTCTATAGAAAACTCCCAATAGTGTGACTGCTCCTTTCTTGTTTCTGACTTCCACCCATACTGACTCAGTAGACAACCCCTCCTCAACTACCTCCTTTTCTGCAGCTGTGATGCACTCCCTAATTAACAGTGCCACTCACCTCCTTGTTTACCTCCCTCCCTATTCTTCTGAAAACATCTAAACCCCGGAATATCTAACAACCCTTCCTGCCCCTGTAAAATCCATGTCTCCGTAATGGCCACAACATCGTAGTTCCAAGTACTGATCCATGCTCTGAGTTCATCTCCCTTATTCCTGACACTCCTTGCATTGAAACAGACACACTTTAACCCATTCCACTGAGTGCAACTTTTTGCCCTATCAACTGCCTATCCTTCCTCACAGACTTGCTGCATACTATTTCTGTCTGTTCAACAGCTACCATATCCTCTGATCCATAACGCTGGTTCCCATCCCCCTGCCAAACTAGTTTAAACCCTCCCGAAGAGCTCTAGCAAACCTCCCACCCAGGATATTGGTGTCCCTCCAGTTTAGGTGCAATCCCGTCCTTCATGTACAGGTCCCACCTTCCCCAGAAGATATCCCAATGATCCACATATCTGAAACCTTTCCTCGTGCACCAGCCCTGTAGCCACCTGTTCAGCTGCAATCGCTCTCTGTTCCTTGCCTCACTTGCACGTGGTACCGGTAGCAATCCTGAGATCACTGCTCTGCTTGTCCTGCTCTTTAGCTTCCAACCTAACTCCATAAAATCACTTTTTAGATCCTCATTCCTTTTCTTAGCTATGTCGTTGGTGCCTATGTGCACCATGACTTCTGGTTGCCCACCCTCCCACTTAAGAATCCTGTAGACTTGATCCGAAACATCCCTGTTCCTGGCACCCGGGAGGCAACATACCTTCCGAGAGTCTCGATTGCGACCACAGAATCTCCTATCTGTTCCCCATACCATTGAGTCTCCTGCCACCATTGCTTTTCTATTCTCCTTCCTTCCCTTCTGAGCCACAGAGCCAGGCTCAGTGCCAGAGACCTGGCCGCAAGGGCCTTCCCCCGGGAGGTCATCCATCCCAACAGCATCCAAAACGGTATACTTGTTTTGAAGGGGAACGGCCACGAGGGATCCCTGCACTGTCTGCCCGTTCCTTTTCCTTCCCCTGACTGTAACCCAGCTACTCTTGTCCTGTACCTTGGGTGTGGCTACCTCCCTGTAACTCCTCTCTATAACCCCCTCTGCCTCCCCGATGATCCGAAGTTCATCCAGCTCCAGTTCCCTAACGTGGTCTCTGAGGAGCTGGAGTTAGGTGCACTTCCTGCAGGTGTAGTCAGCAGGGACACCAGTGCTATCCCTCATCACCCACATCCTACAGGAGGAGCATGCAACTGCCCTAGCCTCCATCCCCTCTGATCAGAACTCCCAAAGCGATTTCAAACGGAAAAAAAAGAAAAGATTAAACACCCGTTAGGCCCTTGAAATAAATATATGTATATATACTGCTGCTACTCTCTCAGTGAACCCTCTAAAATTGGTGATTCTGCTAAATGATACAAAAATAGCTTGCTGCCCCCAAAAAAACAAAAACACAAAAATAAAAAAAATAAAATAAAAAAACGCAAAACAAACAACCTTACAGAGTATAGCTGCACTGTGGACCAATTGGAACTCCGCCCTCCAACTCTGCTCCCAGTCAGCTGCACTCTCTGTAAACTCCCGGCTCCCTTCACGCTCTTCGAGGAGATGTAGGAAATGAAATGAAAAGAGCACCTTACTCCCTCCTCACCTATCTCCCTCAGTGACCAAACTCTCACTTTAACACTCAAATGCAACCCAGTTGGCACTCCAGTGGTCCAGTCATCGACTATTTTTATCACATTGGTTCTTGTGGTTTTCTAATAGTGTGACTATTTCAACAATCTTTTTCTGGCATGCAATCTCAGTTTCCTTCTGTGTCTGAATTGCTGATTCTGCTGCAATTTCAACGTTTTTACCTCTTCAGTTAATTTCTCATTGCCAAAATTCCCTTCTTCAATCTCTTATTCTCCTGATTCAATTCTTCATTGGACCTGTTATTTCCGAGTTGCTTTTTCATGAAGTTCAGCTTATTCTACATTGTCTCATTCATTTCTCTTTCTCAACTTCATTTTGTAAATTTTTGCAACTTCTTTTTCTCCAAGTTTGCTGTCAGTCATTTCATCTTGTTGTTTTAAGTCTCCTTCAGAGCTTTAATTATCTTTGCTGATTCCATCTTTATGTTCAATAGTTCCTAGTTTATTTTGACGTCTTTAATTTCTGTGTTTCTTACGAACGGAATACATCATGTCCTCACTGGACATATACATTTCACAGATGTACCGGGTTTTGTCTATTTCACTCGCACTCAGAGACCTGGTGTGCTCGAGGTCCGATATGACTGTTGTTTTTAATGCTGAACATCTTTAAAGATTGAGAACTTTTCAGGTTGATTGAAGCTCATCAGTGCAGCGATTACTGCTGCAGCCCCCCCCCCCCCCCCCACAGGCTCTCTTCTAACTCTGCACATCGGGAGCCTGCCACGCAGCTTTGGCTCCTTGATTTTCCCGCGTTTTGGGTCACCTTGCTGTCGTTCACTTGGGGGCCCCTTTTTTTAAGTTAAAGTTGCAGCATTTCTATGCTAGCTATTTTTTAAAAGAAGCTTTTGAACTTTGTTTAACTGCAGCAACTCTTTGTTGTGAGGAGCTTCTCACTCCTTTACCCATCGGACATTTTTAAAAATGAAAAGCGACAGTGCTTCTGAACAGCAGCAGGTCTTTGTTTTAAAACTCAAAACCACAACTCCTACTCTGCAGGGTTACTTTTTCTCTTGTTTTTTTAAATATACGTTTCTTTCTAAACTTTTCGCTCTGCCAGCGATTTCAGGTTTGTTCTGCGTCTGCCCCTCAGCCTCTCCAATGTGCTGAGCCTTGTGGACCACCTACTAGTCTATAATGCCAGTGCAGGTACTTTTCTGCATTTCGTTCACCCTTGTGGGTTCTGACACAGGAGTCTTGCCATGTTCTCTCTGTTGCTCACCTATCTTGTAACTGTCCATCTTTTCTGATTTAATATTACACCGGGTTTGGTAGCAATATCTAAAATGGGTCTATTTTTTTCAGACTTCCATTACAACAAGATATTCACAGGTAGCAGGCCAGAGGTAGTGTCATGATAATTCATTCTCGTCGCCAGATGCAAGGGTGCACTTTCAGAGATTCATTTAGTTTTGCAAAAATGATTCAATCATAAGATAAAAGCAAATTACTGCGGATGCTGGAATCTGAAAGGAAGGAGAAAATGCTGGAAAATCTCAGCAGGTCTGGCAGCATCTGTAGGGAGAGAAATTTTTGTCAAAGTTGACAAAGAGTCATCGGACTCGAAACGTTAGCTCTTTTCTCTCCCTACAGATGCAGCCAGACTTGCTGAGATGTTCCAGCATTTTCTCCTTCGATTCAATCATAAGAATTGTGCAGCAACAAGCTCCCAAAATGTCTCCTGTCGAAGAGGGCTCCGAGGGTGATTCCTCACTCTGAGTTCCAATTTGTCTCCAGGCTGGGTGACCCTTAATCCGCTGTGTTGCCCTTAAAGGGACAATCGCTGCTCAGTGCCCACCCAATAAAAAGCTGTTGACGCGGGGGAAGGGGGTGGGACTGAAATTCACAAGACTGAGATGGACAATTTTGTTATTGGGTAATGGTAACAAGAAGTATACAACAAAAGTGTGTGAATGGAATTGAGGTGCAGAGCATCCAATGATTTAACAGAAAAACGCGATGGCCAATTCCATTCAAAATGTTTCTGTGCAATACGTATTTAAATTTCTACTGATGTGCAGTGTCAGTATGGACAGTCAATCCTTTCATTTTCTATCTCCCTCAAAAATAATCTCAAACATTCATAGCAATGTCTGTATTCAGAAATTAATGGAAGCAATCAAAAATATAGCTTTCAGTACTCACTGCCTGAAAAATGGTTAACAGTCATGAGCTTGTAGCACGTTTCCAGTCGAGATGATTGGGAAATTGTAAATTAATACGTACAGAAGGAGACCACTCACTTATGAAGTTTGCGCCAGCTCTTTTGAAGATTAATCAGCTAGTTCAATCCCTTAGCTCTTTCCCCATATCCCTACATTTCTTTTTTCCTTTAATTATTTATCAAAATCCCCTTTGAAAGCTTCTCATGAATATGTTTCCATTTAATTTTTATTGCATTACAATGATGTTACCTATGAAGGGAAATACAAGGTCATTTATGTTGTGGCAAATATTTGGCTGCGATTTACTGGCCTCGGCGCGAGTGACCCGGTGACACAACAAGGCCATTGAATCTCGTGAAAGGCCTCTTGCGGGTTTCGCGATGCTAGAGATGCTAGAGAGATCTCGTCTCATGAGATTCAGTCGAACCTTGTGAGATGTCACAATCTGGATCTCGCAATCTACATTCAGTGGATTCTTCCAGCTTCCCCAGCAAGGCCTTGACCAGGCACCATTTAATACTGGTCCCCACAAATATGGCACCTGTGGGGTTTCCCAGGCCATTGAAGACTCCTGGGTGGTCAGGGACAGGGCAGGGTGGCTCCCTGGACCTCCCTCTGGCACCCAAGCACTTGACACTACCAGCCAGGTACTTTGGCACAGCCACCCTGGCATTGCCAGGCTGACAGGCAGTGCCAGCGTGCTAGGGTGGCAGTGCCAGGGTGGCACTGCCAAGGATTGGGCCTGAGGGGGGCAATGTCCATGAAAGAGGGGATGAGGGGGGTTATGAAGGGTGAGGGGGAAAAGGACGTCTGGGTATGAAAACACCTCATAAGAGCTGGGAGGTTAAGGGTTGGGGTCCTGAAAGGGTGGAGGCCCAAAAGAGAGGTGTGGGGAGGCCTGAAAAGGCAGAGGGCCTCTTCGCGGCCCCAGAGCAGGGTGTCCTCACTTGGGGGGGTGTGGGCTAATGCCCATATGTGCAGAGGGGGGGGGGGGTAACATTGCCCATGGGTGGGGGGTGTGGGGGACCCTCAAACTCACTGAGAGATCGGGGGGACCTTTTCAAAGTGATAGCCTGATCTCTGAGGAGCTGGTCTGGTTGGCGAGTTTAGCTCCCCAGTGATGAAAACAATTCTAAGGGCCTGATTGAATGGCCCCGACATGTCCAACTCGGTCATTAGACGAGGCTATTAAATCATGCAAGAGGTCTCTCATGAAATTTACAACGCTCGGGACATCTCATGGGATCTAACAAGCTCCCTCACTGGGAGGGATTAAGATTTGCAGTGAGCCGCTAGCTTCACTTAAATATGTTTTGATTGGATTGGATTTGTTTATTGTCACATGTACCGAGATACAGTGAAAAGTATTGGTCTGCATATAGTTCAGACAGATCATTTCATACATGAAAAGAAAATACATGATAGTGCAAACATAAATACACAATGTAAATACATAGACACAGGTATCGGATGAAGCACACGGGAGTGTAGTACTATTCAGCAGAAAAGATGTGCGAAGAGATCAGATTAGTTCATAAGAGGACCATTCAGGAGTCTGGTACTTGGTTAATATATCTTATGTGTCGCTGCACTATATATCACTCGACAGAACTTAAAACTGAGCTTCATACGTGAAGTAAATTCAAGCTTTATTCAGTCAGTTTCAAATGTCTCTTGATCAGGTCAGTTTGCTTGAAAATACAGAGTTTTTAAAAAGTTCGCTTTGTCCAAGCAAATACAGGTGAATGAGTCAAATTCAATACAAATTACAGTCCTTGATGATTTCTTCAAATTAAAATACACAATGCAGAGAAGTTGAAAATAGACAAAATGGCGGCTTTCAGAGAAAAGCACAGGAAATAGTTAAAGAAATGAAGTAAGATGATTCCGGAATAATTTGTTCAGACCGTCACCTATTTTTAAGGTAATTGCAATCGTTAATATTCTGTCCAATTTCTGTCTGTGATTGGATCATAATAATTATAGTTCATTTTAATTTGATAGAAATGGGTGTCCATCAAACTTTTGGTATGGGGTGACTGTGATATCCCATTCCCACCACACTTTATCAGTTCTCATGAACACTGAACTAGGAATGTTGCCCAGATTTACATACTAGCGAATGTGTCTGCCTGGAGTTTTAATCTGATCATTCTCATGTTATTCAGCAGTTTTCACTGTTTGTCTGTTTGACAAACCCCCCCCCCCCCCCCCACTGTTTGCTAGGTGGGTATATCAACTCAAAGTCATATCTTTGAAACTTCATTTTAGACACTGTATTCGTGGAGACATTTTGTTGAGATTCGTTTGAATGATTGCAACCAGTGGATGATGATCTGTCTCAACGGTCAATGTGGGTAGGCCATATATATGGAATTTTTCTGAGCCTTCTACCAGCCTTCGGCATTCTTTTCAATCTGTGCATATCTGCACTCAGACTCTGTCATTGACCGTGAAGCATATGCCACAGGTTTTCAGTTGTTTCCATCTTCTTGTTGTAGCAATACTGCACCTATACCATCTTTTGATGCATCAGTAGATATTTTGGTGTTCCTTGTTGGATCAAAAAACATCAGCATTGGCGTGGCTATAAGGGCTTTCTTTAGCTGGAGCCACTCCTGCTCATGCTGCTCTGCCCAAGTGAAATCAATCACTTTCCGTAGGATGACTCTCTCTGAGTCACACTGTTTTGGCTGAGAGATTGGGAATAAACTTCCCTATGAAGTTGATCATACCCATTATTTGTAGTACTCCTTTTTTATCCAAGGGTCAGGGCATATTTAGTATGGCATTAATCTTCATTTCATCTGGCTCTATTCCGTGCACAGAAATCTTGTTGCCCAGAAATGTAATCTCCTGTACTCCAAACTGGCATTTGGCCTCATTGAGCCTCAGCCCATTCTGCCTGATGCTTTGTAAGACCTTGATCAGTCTGTCATATGTTCCTCTAAGGTGGAACTCCATACGATAAAGTCGTCTACATAGACCCAGACCCCCACAATGCCCTCAATGATATGTTCCATAGCTCTGTGGAATATCCCAATGCAGATATAATGTCAAAGGGCATGCAAAGAAAGCAATATCTGGCACGAAGAGTATTGAATGTGCAGAACTTGGTACTTTCTTCATCAAGCTTGAGCTGCCAGAATCCCTGCGATGCATCGAGTTTGGTAAAAATATCTTGCACCAGACATCTCGCTTGTGATCTCTTCCCTCTTTGGAATTGGATAATGCTCCCTTTTAACGTTTGCGTTCAAATCCTTGGGATCCATACAAATCCTGAGATTGTTATTCTTCTTTTTCACACAGACCATTGAGTTGACCCAATCTGTAGCCTCTTCTATTTTCCTTATGACTCCAGGTTGTGCCATCCTGTCTAACTTTGCCTTGAGACGGTCACGCAATGGTGCTGGAACTCTTCGAGTAGTGTGTATCACCAGTTGAACATCCTCTTTTAATTGTATTTTATCTGTGAAAGATAGGACACCAAAGCCCTTGAATATTTCCGGAAAGGCCTGTACAATGGACTCCACTGAGCCACTGTGTGTACTCAGTGCACAGTCAGTGCTATAGACTCTTCACACCTATTTCAGTGCCTCACACGCTTCATCACCCAATAATGATTCACCACCTTCAGCAACAATTGAGAACTTCAGCTTGTGCACTTTGTTTTTTACTTGCACGTCTAATTCGCACATACCCAAAGTGTCAATCTTCTTACAATTGCAGTATTTAAGTCAATTTTGAATTCTGGACTTTAGCTGCATGGTCTTAATATCACTTATACTGATTAGGTTTACCTTCGCACCAGTATCTAATTTAACAGTAATTCGACAATCAAAGGTAGAGTCCATTTGTCCCTTGTTACTGCTGCAATATCACTTTCAGCACTGCTTATACTTGTGGACAGCATTTTATTCAATATGGCTTAATTTGCCATGTCTTTACCGACACCAGGGCAACGAAAAATGTGTCACTTAAATTAGTGTCACAGATCACGTTGATCAACTGCCTTTCATTAATTTTCTTATTTGAGAAACAATGTGTTGTGAAGTGATTCTTCCCTTTTTGCCAAAAGCTGCACATTGGCTTGGTAGATGCTTATAACCACATCGTTTAGGTGCAATGGCTGTATGCTCAGACCATTTAGAATGACTGCTGAGACCACATTTCTTTTCTAACTGCATTACAACACCAATGGCAGCTGCATCGCTTGCAATATTCGCGCCAAAACCTCTTTCATTAAAAGTATTAACATGTTGCGCAGCTAGTTCGCTAGCATGGCAAATTTTATGGCATCATCTAATTGGAGCTCATTTTCTTGTAAAAGACGCTCTCACACCTTTTGATCCTGCAATCCAAAAACAATTTGATCTATAATCATGGAGGGTTTCAGAGTCACGAAGTTGCACGTCTACGCTTTCAGTTTAAGGTCAGTACGAAAACTATCAAATGGTTCGCTAGTCTTCTGTGTGCGCAGTAGAAAAATTAACATTTTATATGTTTCATTTTTCTTAGGTGTACAATGCTCGTCAAATTTTTTGATCTCAGCATCAAATTTTTTACTGTCTTCCTCTTGCTCACACATGAATTAATTATATATTTCAATTGCCTGCGGGCCTGCTACTGTGAGCAATATCACAATTTTTCTCTTGTCCAGCTGTGTCTGCAACCCAATAGCTGAGACATACAGTGTGAAGTGCTGCTTAAACACGCGCCAATTTCCATCCACGTTACCAGTAAGTTGAAGCTGTTCTGGAGTTTTCAGACTTTCCATTTGAAAAACCACATCTTTCTTGTAGCAATGGTTCTTCTTTGTTTGATGACTGCTGTTCAAATCACTCCTGATACCATGTTATGTTCGTGTACTAAGATATAAAAGAATCAGTGTCCGACAGAATATCTAGTTCAAGACTAGTTATTTAATGTTGAATAAACTGTGGGTAAACTAAACTATTGCTTACCAAACTCTGGAGCTTTTTAACATACTTCTAACAGATTCTGTAACTCTGTTCAAGACCGGCTCTGTCCGGTTCCAGTGTCCTGTTCCTCTTGAATGACACCAAGTGGTCGGAGGCTATACACACTTTTATATACATTGTTATATGCACTGTTACTGCATATCATTACAGAGAATTATGATCACAACTTACATTCTTTTCAGTCCTTGAATGAGGCTTTTGAGCTTGAGCATTCTCAGCATTACTAGATCAGAAAATGCTGGAGCTTCGAGGTCCTTGCATTTTCCGGCAAGTCAAACCAGCGACCAAATTTTCTGCCTTTCCCCTCCTCCACTCACTCATCCCAATTCCTGATGTGCTATCAGTTCCTCAAAGTGGAAAATCTCCTCTTTAAATCCAGACTTGTGCTGTGGACTCTCAGCGATTAGAAACTGGCTTGCAACCGCCCAATCTGATTTCACTTTTCACAATGGCACTTTAAGCTGGCAGTTATCCTATGAGGTGAGCCAAGAATTATACTTCATAATCCAAATAGGACAGCACAGTGTACTGATCCACCGATGCACCCAGTTTCGAGAGAACTTTTTCAAATATTCTCATTGAAACTTTGGCAAGAACTATTAGATTGATCCTGTCCGCTATATTTAGTTCTCAGGCCAGGTTTTGCTGCAGAAAGGTATTTAATGGTGCCAGCTGTTCGTTAGAATCGCCCTTGCATGTTTAAGCTTTTACATTTTGTGTGTGGCAAGACGGTGAAAGTGAGAGCTGATAATGGCACAGAAAGGCCAACAGGATATGCAGGACTGGACTGAGCAGGACAATTAATTGCATATCTCCTCACAATTCAGACTGAAATTTACATGACAAGCACTGATACAGAAGTGTAATTTAGAATGGGAGGATTCAATGTCAAATCGGGTGCAGGAAGGGAAATAAAGAATGGGTTAGAAATTTGGAATAAAAAAAAGTGAAATTAGCAACAAACAAATTGTAGATGTGACATTTTTATAATTTTCTAAAATTAAAACCTGAAGGATTAAGACTTGTTTCAGAGTTAGAAGGACATTTAGATTGAAATGGATGAAGCTTAACATTCTGCAACAAATTTTGTCTATATTTGCAGGGCTATGGGCTTTGTGCAGGATGATGGGACGAGAAAGGATACCTTGGTGTCTGAGTTGGCATGGAGAAGATGGGCCAAATGGCCCCCTTCTGCATTGTATTATTCTACAGTTTTATCTACTGTATACATTCATCTAGTCAACACTATTCAAAGGATTTCATATTCAGCAGGTTAGGCAGCACAGGTGGAGAGAAACAGAGGGTGGACTTTTCTCATTTTTTTGAAGAGTGGCGCAGAGAATTGAAAAGCAGGGTGGAAGCCACCAGTCCTGGAATGGCTTACTCTGCCGTATATTTAGGCACCTAAGAAAAAACCGATAAGGGGCAATGTCACGCTGTGAGACAGGCTCATTTGCCAACAACTTTGGTATTTAAAAGATTGGTGTGCCCAAAAATAGTATCCCCTGTTGTTTTTCTTACCTGCTATAAATATGGCAGTCAATAAGGTTGCCCTTCTTTCTTTAGATATCGATATTATATTGCTCAGAGTCGCCAGGTATCAAATGATACCACCACAAGGTTCAACCGGCTATCGATCAATAGCCAAACGCCAGTTAGTTTGTTCAAGATCAAGGGTACTTTATTTACACACACAATTAATCATGCAACATAGACACTACTAGTTAAACTACACCTATCAACTATGACAACCTGTACTTAACTTCAGGCACCCGGCTTAGGTCAGAGGAACAGTGGCCTTTGCTCAAATCTGGATCTATCGGGCTAGGGGTATCGTGTTGGGTGGTCATGTTTAGGGCCTGTGTGGTGAGGGGTATAGGGTCAGATAACGCACGCAACTGTATTGATCCAATGACGATCATGATGCAGATCATCAGGTCCGTCTTCATCTTGTCTGTATCTTCCTCTGTCTTCTGGTATATTCATATCTTCCTGGGGATACAAGCATAATACCTGTTATAATCTTGTTTAATATCTCGTTTGTCTGTCTGTTTCTCCTTAACACAATTTCCCATTTAGAATCGTCACCATATGTGACTCCCTCATTTTTTCTTTTAAAACAACCATTTGGGAGACAAGACATCCGAAAAAAATTCTGTCACAGTGCGAGCACTCTGGCAGCCTGTGTTTGATGGGCTGAGTGGGTGGACAATTTCTCCGTCCAGTGCAAAATCGTTTCAACCAAGTGTTTCAACATGTAAATGGCAGGTAGGGGATAGCAACCGAAGGGTCGCCGGAAAGGAAACAAAAGTTGTGGCAAAGAGCATTCTTTAAACCACATTTTTAAAAGAACAGCAAAAGAGGTTTGAAAAGGATTTTCCTAATGGGGTGCGTATGAGCCACAGCAGGGGAAGAATGGGTGGAATCCCCGGGTAGGGCGGTGATCTGTGCCATTGCTCTACTACCCGAGCTTGGCTGACCAAATACATAGGGGGTCCTCAGGCAGGGTGGGAATCAGTGCCGTTACTCCACTGCCTGAGTGACCTTCCAAGAACGGTAAGAATTTGAATATTTGTGGACTATCAACAAACTTGTACCTTTAACTACCATGTGGCGTCAAAGGAGTAGTCATAACTGTATCAAGAAATTTTCATGAGATTGACACATAAAGTCGTAAAAAAGAGAAACATTCAACATTAAAAAAACAAACTAAAGAAGAAAGCGGGCAGGTTCCATCAGGGAGTAGGACACCGTAAATTTCAATCGGTCCTTTCTCTCATCATCTGGACACCATTCCAAAGAGGGTCTCAAACGGGCTAGCATGGTGGGAATCAGACTCGGAGTCAGCACCATCTCCCGGTTGCCAAACTCGTGCTGGAGTTTCAGTGCGAATGCGACGTGGGCCGATGTGGGATCCATCTCGGCGTTTCTTATTAGTCGATAAGAATTGTCGCGGTGCCATTGTTTCTTATCCTGTAGGGCGGTAAGGGCAAGGTGGGATGTCGCTATCGTCGGGTGGTGGGTCAGGTTCTGATAACGGCAAATAAATTGTGTCTGAGGGGCCGAACATATCGTGGTCGGTGTCACTGGGGCTGTAGTGACTGGGGCCTGGTCTGTTTTTCCATTGGTCGGGAGTATCAAGGGCGTCCGTTGTGCTTTCGCTGTCGCTATCGCTATCGCTCGCGGATGAGTCCACTGTTAGGGTGAAATTCGATTCTGGGGGAGGGTTAAGGTCATTCTGTGGACGTGCTGTCCTGGCTGGGGGAGGGCTGGATTGGGTTGTCAGTGGGCAGGTCTGCGTTGTCTGCCATTGCCAGTGAGAGGTGGTGTGAGTGGCTGCACTGCGTTCCATAAACTTTAAGCTGGTTTATATGGAACAATCCTGATTTTCCATTTGGATATGTGATCTTTTAAACTGAGGGGCTTACTTTGTCGGAAATTGAATGGGGTCCTGCAAATTTGGGAGAGAGGAATGAACTAGGATTGTACAAGGAGCTCATGACTTGATGTCCGACTGTATACTCTATTGGGTGTACTGTCTTATCAAAGCAGGCCTTACTCTGATTTTTCCTAGCGTCTAGTCGAACAGCTGCAGCAAGCTGTGCTGCTTTAATATTCTCCATTATGTTTTGGACCGCTTTCTCGTGGGTAAGGGCGGTGACTGTGGGGCTGGCCAAATCAAGTCCAAATAAATACTCGGTACCCTTCATGGGTCGTCCGGTCATGAGGGCATGGGGGGGTGTATCCTGTTGAACTCAACACCGCGTTTCTAATAAACATCAGTGCGAATGGGAGCACTGTGTCCCATGTCATATTATGCTGCTGTACCATCTTCCTAAGTGTTGCCTTTAGGGTGCGATTCATGCGTTCCACAAAGCCGCTGGACTGTGGGTGAGTGGCAATGTGAAACTCCTGATTTATGCCGAAAATTTTCATAACTCTGCCTGTGAAGTGCGAACCTCCGACTCAATACTACGGGGGAGTCCCCATCTAGTAAAAATGTGCTTGGTTAGAATTTTTGCCGTGGCTTTGGCCGTGTTTGTTCTTGAAGTGAATGCTTCTACCTATTTTGTGAATGTGTCGATGACGACCAACACATATTTGTATCCATTTCTTCAGTGGGGGAGGGGACCAATATAGTTTAACTGCATGTTCGTCCATGGGCCATTAACAGGGCGGGTGTGTCTTAGCTGACATTTCTTTGCATATCTGTCTGGGTTGTTCTGGGTGCAAATCAAACAATTCTCAATGTAACGGGTTACGTCGGTTTTTAAATCAGGCTACCAGCAGAGAGGTCTGAGGTGGGCAAGGGTGGATTATATCCCTTGGTGTCTGTGTCCGTCATGGAATTGGCAAATAATCTGGTTCTTGTCCTGGGTGGGGACCACATAAATACCATCCTTTAAAACGATTCCCTCATGAATTGTTAACGTGTCTTTAAACTTAGCATAGGGAGCTGGGAAGGCTTCTTTTAAAATTTCCTTTAGCGTATCATCTTCTTTTTGTGCCTGGGCCAAATCTTGAATATTGTTCTGTGACACCTGAACCGCGTGTACTGGGGCACTCTCGGGGTGGGTTCCCAAAAGGGGCCATGCCGTGAGCCTGCTTTCCCTCGGGTGTCAGCTTTCACATTACCGGGTGGGGAGAAACGATGGTGGCTTCTAACTTTTACGATTCTGTATTTTCTACCTTTCGCTGTCTGGAGGATGTGTTTTAGTAATGGCGCTGATGGTAGGGGTTTTCGTCGGCGGATATAAATCCTCTAGATTCCCACAGGGGCAGGAATTCTGTCAAGCTGGTGCAGAAAAACAAACTGTCCGAATATATGTCTGCTGGGGTCGGGAACGAATCTAGGTACTGCACAATGTGAGCAATGGCTGCTAACTCGGCTGCCTGCGAATCTAAATGTCCAGGCAACTTTAATGAATTTCCTCTAAAGCGCACCCCTGCGTGTCCTCTACATAAATTCCACATCCTGTAATCCTTTTTCCATCTAGAACTGTGGAGGAGCCATGAACATAAATTTTTGGAGCTTTGTCTGTGTGCTGGGTCGTCTGTGGTCGGATGCTTTTCTTTTTCGGCACCGGTTGGGAACAAAGGGGCCTGTGCTGGGCTTGGTTGCAATGATCTCGCACTCATGTGGGGTTCCTGCATAGTGTAAATTGTCAGCCAGAAACGTGTGCATCTTTCTCCTTTTTACCGTTATGTCGCATCCTTGTCGGAGTAGGGTCCAACGTGCTGCTCGAATTTGGCTTACTGTGCCGTCTTTTGGCTTATCATCTAATAATAGCTGTGTCAGGATGTGCTCGGTCAAAATGGTAACGGGGTTGAGTCCTGTTATGTACGAGAAGTATTGTACAGCCCAAAAAACTGTGAGCAAGTGTCTTTCGCAGGCTGAAAATCCCTGCTCTACGGGATGTAAAACTCATGAGGCATAGGCTACGGGTCCTAAACGATCGTACCTTTCCTGTAGGAGTACGGCTGAAAAGGTTCGGTCGGTAGTCGCTACCTCTATCGAGTATGGGGAGTGTGGGTCTGGGGCCTGCAAAGCGCGAGCTGTGCTTCGGGCGCGTTTCAATGTATTTACGGCATCTGTGTGTTGTGGAAGCCATTTCCATGGCGCCTGTTTCTTAAGGAGCTCGGAAAGTGGGGCTGCTTTTGTGGCGAAACCGTCTATGTGGTTTCTATAACAACCGACCAGTCCTAAAAATGACCGGAGTGCTGTAACATTTTGGGACAAGGGCAATTTTACAATTGAATCTATCCATTTCTGTTCTATCACACGCTTACCATACGTGATGACCGTACCTACATAAGTGACCTTTTCCTGGCGAATTCGGGCTTTTTTGGGGTTAATTTTGCATCCAATAGTTCCGAAAGAAACGAAATGTGCTCTTCCTTGGTGTCAGTCTGTCGGAGCAAGGCGTCCACATACTGAATGAGGCATTCAAGTTGGGAACATTTTGCTAAGCCGTTCGCCAATTGTCTGTGAAAAATGGAGGGGGAGTTGTGGAAGCCTTGTGGAAGGCATATCCACGTGTACTGCTGTCCCTGGAAAGTGAACGCAAATTCGTACTGGCACGTTTTGTCCAATGGAATGAATCAAAAGCCATTGCTAATGTCCAAAACCGTGAAACATTTTGACTGTAGTCCCTGTTTTAAGATGGTCTCGGGGCTCGTGGCAACGGTGGGGGCTGCTAACGGAGTTACTTTATTTAATTCTCTATAATCGATGGCCAGTCACCATGAACCATCTGGTTCTCTTCCGGGCCAAATTGGGGCAATGTTCGTTGAGGTTACGGGCCAAATTATTCCTTGGTCCAATAAACTCTGGATTACTCCAGCTATCTTTCCCTCGACTTGCTGTGGAAAACCATATTTTTTCTGGGGCTTAGGATCGGGACCTGTAATGTTGACCATACCTGGAATTTTGCCGCAATCGTGCTTGTGTTGGGCAAACGATGCTTTATGTCTCTTCAAGACTTCTCTAACTGTTTTGTCCATGGTAATGGTTTGTGGATCAAACCATACTCTCCCACTGAACTAATCCTGTGTGCGTAGTCTCCTACTGTGAGTGTAGTGGGGGCACGTGTTGCTCTGGCCATTTTCCACACACATTTATTTCCAGGGTCGAAAGAAAGGTTGTGTGAGTGCATAAAATCTATTCGCAAGATGTGCTCTGCTGTCTGGGGTAAATCTACCAAAACGACTGAGTGCTTAGCTTTAATGTTACCGATCCGGATATCCACAGGGGCTGTAATGTGTCCCTGCTGGAGGTGTCCAGTAAAGCCACTAAGAGTGATGGTGTCTGTAGTTGGCCGCATATCTCGCTGGTACATTGTGGAGGAGTTTAATGTGGTTCGGGACCCTCCTGTGTCCCAAAGGAACTCTACTGGGTGTCCTCGGACGGTGTCTGCAACTACCAGTCTTCCGGATTTATCCCAAAGTGTGTCGCAGACCCAAGTTAGGGAGTCTGAACACCGTCAATCGGTGCCATTTATGGCCAAATTATTTGCATGGGCGCTAACGCTGTGGATGGGTCTGGCATTGTTCCTCGGGGGGGCATTTGTGGGCTGATTCCGTTGCTGTTTCGGGGGGGCTTGGCATTCTCATGCGTAATGTCCCTTCTGTCCGCAATTGTAGCATTCCTGCGCTTTAGGGTGCTGTGTGTTACTCCTGCCTTCATTTATCCATGCGGGGTCTTGGTGTGCCCTTACTGGATTCATGTTGGCGTCTACTCTCTCCTGCTCTGTCTTTTTCTGTAGGGACTGTTCCCAAGCTCTAGATAATTGCTTCAGTGCCCACACTTCATTGTGTGCCGGGTCTGAGGGGTCATAATTCGCACATGCCTTTTGTCCTGCCTCCGAGGCGTGGGAGTCTAAAAATGCGGGTCCATTTGGCCGTATTGTCTACAGATAAATGGGCGCATGTTACATCACCGAATACTGCGGTGAAGTGGATCCCGAGGCGTCCTACAAATGCCGTCGGATGCTCTCCCTTTTTCTGTCTTCACCGGTTGAGTCCTTCTACTGGATCTCCTCTATAGTAGCCAATGGCATCTAAGATGGCTGTTTTCATATCTTGGAGGCTACCTCCTCCTACATTTTGTGGGTCGGGAAGGGCTGAACTAACAGACGGGTCAAGGCTCATTACTATGAGTTTTACTTCTTCCTGCTCGTCCAGACCGTACATGACGGTCTGTTGCCTAACTCGTTCGAAAAAGTGGTGTGGGTCTGACGTGGGGTGAAAAGTTTCTATTTTATCACGGGCACCTCTTAACTGGGTGATGGTTAGTGGGGTGGTGTACACAAAGTCGGATTGGTCTTCTGTTGCTACTCTACGCTGCGTGGTGATGGGATTCATTGGCTTGGGTGATGCCTGTGCAGTCGGTGGTGCGGGTGCTTTCCTTTTCAGGGCCTGGGGGCTCTCTTCTGACTTTCTGTCTTGTTCACATATCGATGGGACGTTTCATTAAGTTCCTGCCAATCGGGGCCATCTTCCTGATCTAACTGTGGGCCAAAGGTATCTCTGAACCTTGTTAGTACGCATGCAAATTATGCACTTCCGAATTCTGGAGGTTTGATCGATATTCGTTTTGCTTGTGGTTTCTTTTACTTTGCCAAATTTGGATTCTCATTCAAACACTTTTGTGGGTTCTCTCGGAGTGACACGGTCACTTCTGGGTCGAGTCCCGTCAGATGTCGCCAGTAACTGTTGCCTTTTTTACCTCCCTTTTACCTATAAATATGGCAATCAATAAGGTTGCCCTTCTTTCTTTAGATATCGATATTATATTGCTCAGAGTCGCCAGGTAACAAATGATACCACCACAAGGTTCAACCGGCTATCGATCAAATAGCCAAACACCAGTTAGTTTGTTCAAGATCAAGGGTACTTTATTTACACACACAATTAATCATGCAACATAGACACTACTAGTTAAACTACACCTATCAACTATGACAACCTGTACTTAACTTCAGGCACCCGGCTTAGGTCAGAGGAACAGTGGCCTTTGCTCGAATCTGGATCTATCGGGTCTGGAGAAGTAACTGCTGCTCAGCTGGGCTCATCCGTCTGGTAGCGGGCATTGAAATTGAACTTGCTTCTGGTGGTGCTGCAATTGGAGGTAGACGTTGCCGGATCGCCAGGTCCAAGAGAGATCGAACACATGGTGGTCTCTGTCTTTATCCTTGGGGAGTTTCGTGCTCTTTTGGGCGGTCCTTTGGTTTGGACCCCATTAACTGGGTATTTCTTGATCATTTGATTTGAGCCAATAAAGGGGCGGGTGCCTCGATGGCCGGGCGTGTCCTAAGTGGTCATTGACCCTGTTGTTGATGCTTTCTGGGTACAGGGAGTGGTGCCGAAATGTCTGGGATTGTATCGGTTGCTCAAGTACCAGTCTTTTGTTTTACGGAGATGGGCCATCAAAATGCTAATCGGTTGGGGGTTTCGATGCTGTCTGGTTTCTTCGCTCACAAATATACATTCAGGCCCTGAGCCTTCCTGAATCTTACGTTGTACATTTTTCCCTTTCTGCTTTGCAGCTGTCCATGTTTCTTATTGTAAGAGGTCATCCCAGATGGCTACACCCCTCGGCAAAAATTCCATCCCCACCATGCAACTCCTCCTGCCCTCTACCCACGGACATGGAACAACCCCAGCACTTCTCAGGCAGTGGGATTAATATCTTTGCTGCTGAGGTTGTAGTCTTCGTGGTCAGCTTTCTCCTTGGGATGCGGACTGTTGAAACCACTAGCTGGTTAGAATCTTATGGCTGTAACCTTCAGGGCCGATTCTCAGGCTGTGGGATTCCCCCTAAGGTGATATTTTAAATTGTGTTGGCCTGAGCCTTACCACGGAATATACACTTCAGGACAGTTCTGTTGCTTATTTGATGGCAGCTCCAGCAGACTGACTGAAAGCTTGTCTCATTTAAGCAGAGTATCAGAGCAGCAGTTTTCATGAGGCCTCAGAGTGATCAGGTCACCTTAAAGAGATCCGGAAAGTTCCCCACCCCCAACTCTGTCTGCAAACTTCAAATACTCACTGGCAGGCTAGAGAGAAAACACTGGCTCCTCTGTTTACCTGGAGTGAGCTCCAGCTGAGATGTCAGAGAGTTCCACCGTTTCAGGGAGGGACATGTAACAGAGTTCTGCTCAGCTCCTGAGCTCAGATCAAACTGAACCCCACACAACAAGGAGACTTCCAGAATAATCCGGACCAATCCACATCGAGTATTTGCTAAGTTCGGGGATCTCAATGGAGCTGATTGGCTGCTGGCCAAGTCGATCAAAATGTGACATCACTGGACCACACCAAAACACATTGGGCGGGATTCTCTGATCCTGAGGCTAAGTGTTGACGCGGTCGTAAATGCCTTCGCGTTTCTCGACGGCGTCAACAAGGCCTCAGGAGCAGCGATTCTGACCCCCACAAGGGGCCAGCAAGCCACTGGAGCGATTCACGCCGCTACAGCTGCCGATACTGGCGTCAAATGGCCGCCGCGGGTCTGTGCAGTGGGCCCGGCGACAATGCGCGCATGCTCGGTAGCTCACTTCTCCGTGCCGGCCCCGACGCAACATAGCGTAGGGATACAGGGGCCGGTGCGGAACAAAAGAGACCCCCAGCCCGAGAGGCCGGCCCTCCGATTGGTAGGCCCCGATCGCGGGCCAGGCCACAGCGGAGGCTCCCCCCAGGTTAGGACCCCCCCCACCCCACCCCAACCAGGCCGCCCCCAGGTGCATCCACGGTGAGGTCCCGCCGGGTAAGTGCAGGTGTGGACGGTGCCGGCGGGACACAGCTTTTTTGGTGTGGCTCCTCGGCCCATCCGGGGCGGAGAATCGCCGGGGGACCCGTAGAGCGGCCCCCGACCGGCGTCGCGCTGACTGCGCCAGCGCCAATGGTGCCGATTCTCCGCTCTCTGAAGAATCGGCAGACTGGCGTCGGGCGGCGTGGCACGATTCGCGCCGGTCCGGCGATTCTCCAGTTGAGCCCCGGGGTGAAAGAAACACGCCCATTGTACCAGAGGATGTTCTTGAACCAGTCTAAATGGCACCTTCTACTGGGGTTTGGCCTTGTTTAAAAATAAAGGCTGGGATACTGTAGAAGCCAGCACAACAAGAAATAAAGGAATTCCACAAGGGAAGCAAAGTTTAAAAAGGGAAAGCAAGGTTTAAACATGAGGATTCTTACACAGTGCACCTGGCGGGTTCTGCGAGCATGGTGCACATCATGGGGGACCTATCGGGATTTATGAATGTACAATTTAATGTGGGGGGACTATCAGGCATACAGATCTGATAATTATATTTAAATATACCCATTACATAATTGGCGGGGGATGGGACAATCGCAATGGGAAACACATTTTTGACTCCCACAGGATTGTCGGCTCCCACCATCAACCCCACCCCCTGGAAAATGGGAGCTGAAATTCTCCCCAGAGCTAACATTTTAGGTAATCAATGACCTTTCAGCAGACCTTTCCGATGAAGGATCATTATGACCAGAAAGACTGGACAGAATCTTGTTGAGGCGACAGGGATCACAGCTGCTAGTTAGACAGCGGCGCATCTTGTGACACTCAGGCACGTGACACACCAGCGGCGTGGGAAATGAATGCCCGCTTAAGAGTCTCAATGGGGGTGGGCTGAAAGGCCATCCATGAGCCTTCCTGTCATGGACTTCATTGGGGTGGAGGTGGGACGGCAACAGGGTCTGCAGGCACCACCCTCCAACCTGATTAAATGGTCCCTGGCACCAAACCTACCATGGAGGGCAAAGGATTGAGTCCATTAACTGTTTCTCTTCACAGATCCTGCCTGATGCCGAGTTTCTCCAGACTTTTTTTTTATTCCACTTAATTGCTTCTGGGACGAAGTGACAAACTCCATCCGGTGGGCAGCAATGTCTAAAACGCCTTATCCGAAATATTAAGTACCATCTGTTGCTTCATTATTCTGGACCCCTTTTACCTCATAGCCAATGACAAGTAAATACTCAGCACAGTGTTCAAATTGGGGTCAGAGCATTTACTTCCTGTTATGTAGTTACAAAAATTGGCAGCTTAAATTGGTTCAGTGCTGCCTCTGATTCAATGCATGTGTTTGTATCAGATGTTTCACACCCATTTCTGTTTCAAAATTTCTTGTGGAATTTTGGGAACGATCCAACTCCCTGGGCTGCGAATTCAGGGCACTTCTTGTGAATCAGTCACGTCTGAGTTTGTGGTGGCCGACTGTCCTTACCTTCTTTAAGCTACCTCCTCCCATCCCCAGTAACCTGGCTTTTCTGGTGCCTTACATTGTGTGCTTGCTCTCTCGCCCTCCAGGACAGGCTTGCAACTCCTGATATGTAACATTGAATTTCCTCAATCAGCAAAGCTTGCTTCAACAGTAAGAGTACAGAGCTAACAACTAGCTTTGCTTTGCCAGTAATCTCTGAGGTGTTTAACTGGCTTGAAATTGCAGGGTTAGAGGATTACTGCTGCTTCTGCCTCATTGGCTAGAAAAGAAAGCTCACACTGAGCTCACATGCTTCTAAATGTAAACAAGCAGAACATTTTTCCAGGAACTTACACTAACTCAAAGTGAATTCTCCAGTAGTTTCCAGGCTAATATGTTTAATAAAAGATGGGTGGCATTTCTAAAAATAGCCTCTGGGAAATTAAACTGAGTTCAGGACAGTCCTTGTGGAAATTCAAGACTATGATGTGTAATGTCATGATATGCAAACATGCAGCTAATGAACACATAGAATAGGACACGACCAATGAGCAGTCAGGACATTCAGGGGTGGTATCTCACTATAAAAGGGATGAGACACTCACACCCCGCCTCTTTCCACAGACCAACATCTACAGAGTGAGACAGGGTGTAACCTCAGCATCACACCCCAGCACGTGGCTTAGAGCAAGGCTGGTTCAGTTAGACTGAGTTACTACATTTAGATTAGCAGAGAGTTAAACTCATTGAGAACTGTGCTAATAGTTCAATAAAACACATTGAACTCACTTCAAAGTCTGGAGCATCTTTTACTCAAAACTGCATCAAGTGGCAGCTTGTGTTATTTCAAATTACATCACACAGCATGATACCAGGAGTCTGTTCAATCTAGTTAGTTCAACTCAGCAAGATCCGTGACGACCAGCGAATGTATACCGGAACAATGGAAAAGATTCCGGCTCCTCACCAGCTCAGAATCTCCGGCAGTCTCAGTGCCAACCGACGGACATTCAAGCAGAAATTTCAGCTTTACGTCGAAGCATCAGACCTCAATGGTGCGTCTGATGCACGGAAGATAGCTCTTCTCCTCACCACAGCGGGTGGTCACGTCTTGGAAATATTCAACAACTTTCACTTTGCCAAAGACCAGGACGAGACAAAGTTTCAGACCATCCTGGACAAGTTTGACAGCCACTGTGAGGTGGACACCGACAAAATCTTCGAGCGCTACATATTCAAGCAGCGATTGCAAGGTAAAGACGAATCCTTCAACTCATATTTAACTAACCTTAGACTGCTAGTGATCCGACAACTTCGGTGATATCACTGACTCCATGATCAGAGACCAAATCATTTTTGGAGTTGACTCTGATCCTCTGAGAGAGCAGTTACTGAAGATCAAGCATACCCTGCCAGTCGCGATTGAAACATGCACAGTGCATGAGCATGCTAAAAAATCGCTATTCCCAGTACAAAACACCAGAAAATGATAAACTAGCCTCCCACGAGGCGGAGAGTGTGCAGACCATCTCCCGGATGCAGCGCCTCAACATTAATGAAAGCGGCCATTTTGCGCGCTCTTCCCGGGGCCTGACGCATACGCGATGCGAATGGGATAACGAAGCGGCCAAAACCCGCACTGCACAGGTGCAGATGTCTGAAAACCGCACTGCGCATGTGCAACGACGCACGGAGCGTCAGGACGCCGATGTCATGACGTGTTCGAACTGTAGCACCGCCCATTTAAAGAAACACTGCCCTGCAAGAGGCAGACGCTGTTTAAACTGCGGGAAGCCAGGTCACTATGCAGCCCTGTGCAGATCTGCACCACCAGTCAGGAGCCAGCGCTCCAAATTCCGATGACGGCGCATCCGGAGTGTGCAACGACGCTTTCAGGATTCTGTAAAGGATCCAGATGCTGAATGCCTGGACAACGCCTACCGTGTGGGCATTATTACAAAGTGTGAATATGCCACACCAGACTCATCGCAAGTCCAATCAATCCTAGCTGTGGATTCCGAGGACGAATGACGAGCAGTGATGAAGGTCAACCACTGCCCCATCCAGTTCAAGCTGGACACAGGTGCCTCTGCCAACCTCCTCTCACAGGCAGACTTCAGACCCATTAAGAAGCCCCCTACGGTCCTTCCAGCTGCCTGCAAGCTCCTGGATTACAACGGGAATGCCATCACGGCACTGGGATCCTGCCATCTGCACGTATCCAACCGACACACACAAGCACAGTTACGCTTTGAAATTGTTAAGCCGGACAGGGCATCCCTACTAGGTGCGCGCACGCTTGCAAGCAGCTGAACCTCATTCAAAGGGTTTACACCACGACATCCTCCCATGTGGATCTTCAGGCCGGCATCGACGACATCCTCGCCCAGTATCCAGATGTGTTCGACGGGATGGGCACGCTGCCGTATCGATACAAGATTCTGCTATGGCCTGATGCCAAGCCAGTGGTCCACGCACCATGATGAGTCCCTGCTCCACTGAGAGAGCGCCTGAAGGCACAGCTCAAGGATCTTCAGCAAAAAGGCATCATATCCAAGGTCACCGAACCGACTGACTGGGTCAGCTCGATGGTGTGCGTGAAGAAGCCTTCGGGGGACTTGCACATCTGCATTGATCCCAAGGATCTCAATAAGAATATCATGCGAGAACACTACACCATCCCGAAGCGGGAGGAACTCACGAGTGAGATGGCACACACGTGCTTCTTCACCAAATTGGTTGCATCACATGGATTTTGGCAAATCCAGCTGGAAGAGTCCAGCAGAAGGCTCTGCACCTTCAACATGCCTTTTGTCAGATACTGCTACAATCGCATGCCATTTGGCATCATCTCGGCATCGGAGATATTCCATCACATCATGGAGCAGATGATGGAAGGCATTGAAGGGGTTCATGTGTACGTGGACAGCATCATCATATGGTCCACGACCCCTGAAGAACATGTGTCCCATCTCCAGAAGGTATTCCGCCGTGGCAGCTTGTGTTATTCCAAATTACATAACACAACATGTAACATTGGGTAGAAGGATGTGGCACTCTTAGCAGATGTATAACAGTAGTTCAAAGGGTGAAAGTGGTTGGCGTGTGTGTAATAGTAGCTAACATCAGCTGTAACAGTGGTTAGCAGAGGTGTAATAATGGGTTTGCAGGGATGCAACAGTGGTGAGTAGGTGAGTGGTGTGCAGAGGTACAAAAATGTTTGTGAGGTATAACAATTATTAGCAGAGATGAATGTTAATATATCTTATTTCATCATCCCTGTGATTTTCTTTTAGTTTAAAAACATGATCATTTTCTGAGTGTGATACTTGTTCCAAACTTGGATGAGATCAAGAACACACAAGCTGGGTAACTAAGTGGTAGCATAACAATTGCACTGACATTTTTTTTGCATTTTATGTTTTCCTCCAATGCTGTTTACTGCCACTAATAGTGGACACACAATGGGCTTCTGTTAACTTTGGCATAGCTACAACCAATTGCCTGACCATATGTACTTCTGCAGTGCAGAACTAAACCTACAAAGTTCCACCATCTGTTCAAGACAGACTGTTTGCTACTTTAATGTGCTGAATCCAATGATCCAAGACTAAATTGATGCAAGCTAAATTATTGTTAAGGGGATCAGGGGTTATGGGGAGAAGGCAGGAGAATGGGGATGAGAAATGTATCAGCCATGATTGAATGGTGGAGCAGACTCAATGGGCCGAGTGGCCTAACTCTGCTCTTATGTCTTATGGTCTTATTAGCCAAGGCTGGAATTTTATACTTAAACTTCTAGTTTAGAGTCTATTCCACCAGGTTGACCTGCTGACTACAATTGTCCATATTTATTTCATTAATTTGTCAAACATAAATACCACACACTGGTTCCATGCTTCAATAGTGGGATTTGTTTTATTATGCCTAATGTTTAATTACTCTTAAGACTGTCACCATTTTATGGGTCAAAGGCAGATTGTTTCTTGCACCTGTGTGAAAAGCAGGTGAAAATCAGTTATTACGCTGATGCAGTCACAACTCTGTTGTACAGGACAGGTGTTCTCCTAAAAACATTTTCAAGTGAAATAATTTTTCAGAAGTTCAATAATATTAAAATGTTAATTTCGCGAGTATTAATGTGTTGGCAATGCTGCTGAAACTGCAAGACAGATTCACAAAGTAATTCATATATATACACGTGTATCTTAAAAACCTAATTTATTAAAATAACGTATGAATGCTTTGGAGTTCCATCAAGTCATCCTGCAAAATTGTACAACACTTTGAACATTGTGCAATAAGGGTGTTAATAGCATAACTGAAAAGGGGCAACAAAGATAGCAAGCACAGTTCACAATTCATACAGCACAAATAGAATTATTGTGAAAACATCTGGCAATACTCTAACCCCTTAAATGTTAGCCTCGATAGCAATCAAATTACAGAGAATCTACAAAGCACATTCAGTAAGGGGTTTAATACAAGGTACACAACTACTGGTCACAAATAATTATCTTATCCTTATTGTGTTTTATTGATACATATTCTTATATATGCATTCAGAACACACACAACACAAGTGAATACTCAAAGTAAAAAGACATTTAACTTGATACGCATAGAAAACAAATTAACACGAACAACCAGTTTCTTGTTTTGTGAAAAGTAAGTGAGAAATATAATTTAGTTGGAATACAGAAGTATCATTTGCTACCTAGAGGCTGTTAGGAGAGCTCGTATGCATAATGCACACACTTGGCGGCTGCCATTTTGGAAATCTTTCCTCCCACTCCAGATTCTTTTTATTTTTGTCAGTGTAATACTTGGTATTTCAGCTTTTTATGATATGGATTAATCAAATGTTTGATTGTAATTACTGAAAAAAAATACAATTCTCGTCTGTTCAGGAATATTAAATGTAAATATTTCCATTTGTATTCATCAAGTTTGAGCTAAAAACATGGCTTGGCATAAGAAACTTTCTTCCATAGTACAAGCAAAGTGATTTGTGCCTTGTGTTCTCTGTAAGATTATTAATTCCATCTCATTCAGTCCACACTCAAAAGAATGCCAACAATGCTTTCATAAAAATGTTTAATTGGTACACTATGTCAGCTTTATGCAGGGAAGGACAATTGTGACTAACATGACCCTATCCAAGTACATATTGATAAACAACTTTTTGTGAATACTTAGGGTTTTTATTTTCATGTACGGGAACCACAGGATTATGTTTATGCTTGTCACATCAAACAGTGGTGATTATCCTTAAATTTCAGGTGGCAGGTGATGATTATTGGATCTCAGTATTCATTATTTGAGAAAAATGTACTTAATGAGATTGGGGTTGAGTTTCACTGTCTTTACCTTGTGTAAACAGGATGGCAAAGACTTCCGCCTGGTGTTGGTAGCCTTACCATTGTGTTAATGCAACTGGTTCATGGAGTTTGAATTGCTTTATCATGTTTTTGATGCAATATAAATACAAGTTTATTGTTGTTGGCTCCGTTTTGAAAGAGGCGGCATGGTGGTTCAGGCAATAGATCCCTTTTACTATGGAAATTGGAGTTCTATGGCACAAATGAAACACCCGACTGCCATTTTTTTGCCAGAGCTGGTTGGATCCTACACCATGCAAACTTGATGGAACTTAAATACAGGCATGATATTATTTTTGTAAGCCCTGTAGGTACGGGCTGCTGCTGTTCTGAGGCCCTCACTCTCCACAACTGAATTCCTCCTCCCACTGCTATAACCTATTATTCTAGGGGTTTAGTCGACCTGACCGTGATACCTCAGTTCAGTGAGCTGAATCAGGATGCCATTTTGGCACATTTCAGCTCAGCTGTCAAATTGAATTCAGCAGGGCTCATAATCATGAGGCTTCCGCTGATCGGTATGTAAAAGGCAAAATTAACCCCCTTACATCTCCATAGTAAGTCTATGGTTTCTCCTTGTTGCTTTTCTAAAATCACATATAGTTTATCTTTGTGTTTAATATTTATGAACAGCAGCACAAGTAGTCTTGGGTGCGAATTACGGTCGCGTCCCGCCGGAATCGGGACGGGTCATCTCCGGTAAATACCTCGAGAGATCTCTTCCGGGATTCCTGACCATCGTTATGCCCTGCGAGATCTAACAAGATCTCGTGAGATGTCGCGATTTGGATCCCGCCAAGGCTTGCATAGTTAAGTGAGCTCAACTGCTCACTTAACTATGCCTACGCCAGAACCAACCAGCCCCTGGGCCTCGCCGAGGAGACCCCAGCCGGGCGCCATTTAGCACTGGTCACAAATGGGGACTAGGCGGAATGGCACTGGGGGGGGGGTTGGGTTCATAGCCGATTGGAGGTCCCCGGGTGGTTGGCCTCTGGGCAGGTTGGCACCCTGGCACTGCTGATGCCACCTGGACACCGTGGCACTACTAGCTCGGCCCATATGAGGTGTTGTGCGTTGAGACATTGACGGGGGGGGTTTGGGGGCCGTGTCGGGAGTTCAAGAGATTGGGGTGCCACGATTGGGGCTCCTCAGTGAAGTAAATGCGGCTGATTGAGACCTTGGCAGAGTGTTCCCTACCAAGGCATGAAAAAAATAACGAGTTCCATTCGATAGCAAGCACTGGGAACGACCCCGCTAAACCTGTTCAAAACTGGACTGTTCTTTTCCCGTTAAATCGTGGCCTTAGTCACTGTTTTTATATCATAATGGCCAGAATTCTCTTGCCGTTGGGATTCTCCTTTTTCACTGTCAGCGTGCCCTCATCCATGGGTTTCCCAGCAGCGCAGGGTGCTTTCAATGGGAAATCCCATTGACAAGTGGTGGTAGAATTTTGCCGTCAGCAACTTACGTGTCCCCGAGAAACACGCGGCTGGGGGACTGGAGAATCCTGCCTGTATGTACACTAGATCAAGCACCAATATAAAATTTATCTGTACGATAGAGTCGTCAAATTAATTGCCTTCTTTCTTCCTTAGAATTGAATTATGTTCACTGCTTACAGTATTTTAAAACAACTTCTTCAAAGGGTTTGTTGCATTTTTTTGGTTATTTTAAGATCATGTTAGATATATCCATTAATTTACAGAAATAACTGCTTTCACTATAAGTCAAATGGAAAGGATACTTCTGTGATTTCTCACTGCAGGTCAATAAAACTTTCAAATTAAGTTTTATTTAATGTGATATTTTTTGTCTATTGTGATGAAAAGCAGCTATTTTCCTTTAGGTCAAATATACAACCTAGGAAAACCTTCCTTAAGAAATACCTAGTCTGAAATAGATGGTAAATTCAGGCACATTCTATGTGCTGTATTACTAGAGCCCTGATAATGGCCTGATTCCAGATTACCGAAACTGGATTTAAACTGTTGCAGAAGCATTAAGAACGGAAATTTGTTTTGTTGCAACTTTTACCCCTTTATCAGTCTTCCTTCCTCCACACTGTATTCCTAGGGTGGGTGGCTTTCATCCTATAATTCTCCATGGCTACCATCACCGTGACTCCACATAAAAGGAATAGAAAGAATGATGATTTGCAAGTTACACCTTCCTGGTTTTAAGGGCTTCCTCTGGTAAACTGGCCAAAACCCAGAAAACTGGTACTCCAAGGACTATTGGCTTTGGATGCCGTTTAGGACTGGGAAAGTGAACCTAATTGAATGTTCAATAGTCCACCATGCCACCCGAATTGGAAAACAAAATAAATTCTAGTAATTGACCTTTGTCCAAAGTTTCAGAACCAACCGCCATTTTGTGTTTTCCTGATGAAATTGATTTGATTCTGTTAACATTTTAAAGGCTTGTACAATTGTTTTCTTTCTTAAACTCCATTACCTTTACTACCTTGAATGTCCCACCATGAAAATGAACCAACCAGACGGATGAGCATTTATTTTAACTTTGAACGATATGATTAATTTACTCCTTACCAATATGTGATTTAGATGACATATCTTTTTTCTAGAGCGGAGCTTTGCCCACAGAGATGGGTTACATCTATACCTTTACAGATAAGTATAACACAGGATGCCGAGTTCAGTAATCCTGTACAAACTACATCCGTAAGGCTACTTTTGATTCTAAATGTTGGTGAATGAAATAAAAGTGATTGAGGAAGGAGCTGGGTGGCTTGTGTTGAAGAATCAAAATACAGAGACCGGAGCCAAGCTCTCCACATGGTAAGATTCCCAAAGCAGTAGGAGAGCAGTAAACGTGATTCCCGTCCCTTCCCCAGTTGGGAATCACTGAACTGCAGTGGTAGCCAGCTGTTTCAAGTCAGCATTGCTACTTTTCACCAATCACACCAAAGGCACTTCAGTAAGGATTTGTCCTCTCAGGTGACCTCAAAGCATATCATAGTTGAAAGCGTTTGAAATAAATAAATACATCTCCAAATGGCAGAATACTTCTAAAACTGATTTTGGCATGTGGTCTGACAAGCAAAGTTATTTTTGCCTTTGGAATGCAGGTATATATTGGTACAACTGAACTCTCTTATAAATTTATTCTAAACCACAGCTGCCATTGGAAATGAGGAAACTGTTCCTCTGGTAAAGTGAGCCACTGATGTTGGTAGATAAAAATTAGCAACCAGAAATTATGCCAAGGAGATCTTGTGAGCCACTGCTTAGTGATGGCATAGTCCACTTTGTTTGCTTTATGTTTTAAAAACATTTCTTTGACTCTAAAATGTGAATGGATTAGGAAGGAAATGGTGTAGAATTACAAAATACTGGATCACAGTGGAGTGAAGTTTAGAATGGTGATAATGGAATTCTGACTCTTAAGAATTGCACATGAACGGGAATACCGCCACCTGCAAGTTCAACTCCAAGCCACCCACCATCCTGACCTGGAACTATATCGCTGTTCCTTAACTATCATTGAGTCAAAATCCTGGAACTCCATCCCTAACAGCATGATGGATGTGCCTACATCACATAGGCTGCAGCAGTTCAAGAAGGTGGCTCACTACCACTTTCTCCAAGACAATTAGGGATGGGCAACAAATGCAGATATAGTCAGCGATGCCCACATCGCGGTGAACAAAGAAATATTATAAAATATTTAGCAGATGTGATATGGCTAGGATTGCTCCTTTCCATGAAATCATCTTAGTATTAAATTTAACCATGATCTGATGTTTAGATTTCATGCTGGCTGGGCTGCCAGACTTGATGTATGGGTGCCGTTTACAAAATGGTGAATAGGATGGTGAATTCTCCTGGGCCAATTGTTTTAGCAAAAAATAGACATTGTTGACATGCAGAACCTGATTCAAAGTCCCTGAAAACACGACAGGAGAGAAGGTAGTGAATAGATTGTCGAACCAACAGATGATTTGGAGCACCAAATACTGAGTACTTTCTACTTTGCATTGTCAAAATAACTTTTCAGTGTAGTGATTTGAAAATGTTATTGTGCTGATTTTTGAGTCTCAGACATCTAGATTACTGGTTGACAGTCAAGATGTCAGAGAAAGATAATTCAAATGAGACACAGCTTCCATTCTTTAGAGAAAAGTTCTAACTCTAGGAAGCTTCCACAAACTGCTGATAGCTGGAATATTGAGATCCAACAATAACACTATTCTGGGCAATAGTCACCCAGAGATGAGAAATCTCTTGCTCATTTTGTATGTGTCAGTCTTGGCTGAGTGGTAGCACTGCTGTCTTTGAGTCAGAAGGTAATGTATTCAATTGGTTGCCATATATTCTTATAACAATGAGTGCTGCAGACGTACTTAATTGTTGTTAACTGCTTTGGCACACCCGGAAGTCATGAAAGGTACTAGATGAATACAAGATGGTTATTCCTCTTCTTGGACCATCAAATAACTGGCTGCAATCTTTGATATCTTAAACTAGTGAAGGATCCAGAAAGAATTAGAAATGTTGTTCTTCTCTGCCCATGCAAGGATTAATGTTATGTTGTTTATCCAAAAAGAACACAGGTTTCTACTGAAGAATATGCAATAATTGTATCAGGTTAATGAGAAGTTTGTTCTCCAAACTTATCTATGCTAACCAAGATGCATTGCATAATCTCCCAAAAGCATTACTGATATTAGGTTATTAATGAAGATATATTCCTGTCAGACACAACTGACAGAACATGTTTACCACCACAGGTGGTAGTGGAAAGTGTGGTCAAGGAATATTTTCTTGTGAAGCAGATAATAATATTGGCACTAACATGGCAGGAAAAGTAGTTATTAAGCTCAGATTACCTTAGCGCCAGGAGGAACGTCTATGGTAAGTTGAACATTTCCCTAGAGAAGGTGGTAACATATCACCTACTTCTGGCCACAAGGTCTCCTAGACTGTAAGATACTTCCCAAATACATTCATAATCAATGTAAAGCATATTCTATCCCAATTCCTTTGAAGGGGAGGTGGTGGCATAGTGGTATTGTCGCTGAACTAGTAACCCATAGACCCAGGGTAATGCTCTGCGGATCTGGATTCGAATCCCACCAGGGCAGATGGTGGAATTTGAATTCAATAAATGTCTGAAATTAAGTCGAATGATCACCATGAAACCATTGCCGATTGTCGTAAAAAACCATCTGGTTCACTAATGCCCTTTAGGGAAGGAAATCTGTCATTCTTACCTGGTCTACATAATGATAAAATATTAAAACATGCTGCTGTGCAGAGAGACCTTGGTGTGCTAGTGCATGAGTCGCAGAAAGTTGGTTTTCAGGTGCAACAGGTGATTAAGAAGGCAAATGGAATTTTGTCCTTCATTGCTAGAGGGATGGAGTTTAAGACTAGGGAGGTTATGCTGCAATTGTATAAGGTGTTAGTGAGGCCACACCTGGAGTATTGTGTTCAGTTTTGGTCTCCTTACTTGAGAAAGGACGTACTGGCACTGGAGGGTGTGCAGAGGAGATTCACTAGGTTAATCCCAGAGCTGAAGGGGTTGGTTTACGAGGAGAGGTTGAGTAGACTGGGACTGTACTCGTTGGAATTTAGAAGGATGAGGGGGGATCTTATAGAAACATATAAGATTATGAAGGGAATAGATAGGATAGATGCGGGCTGGTTGTTTCCACTGGCGGGTGAAAGCAGAACTAGGGGGCATAGCCTCAAAATAAGGGGAAGTAGATTTAGGACTGAATTTAGGAGGAACCTCTTCACCCAAAGGGTTGGGAATCTATGGAATTCCTTGCCCAGTGAAGCAGTAGAGGCTCCTTCATTAAATGTTTTTAAGATAAAGATAGATAGTTTTTTGAAGAATAAAGGGATTAAGGGTTATGGTGTTCGGGCCGGAAAGTGGAGCTGAGTCCACAAAAGATCAGCCATGATCTCATTGAATGGTGGAGCAGGCTCGAGGGGCCAGATGGCCTACTCCTGCTCCTAGTTCTTATGTGACACCAGATCCACAGCAATGTGATTGACTCTTAAATGCCCTTGGTGATGGGCAATAAATGCTGGTCCAGCCAGCGACGTCCACATCGCATAATCGAATAAAGAAAAAAAACATGAAGGCCCCCCATTTCTCAACTTTGCCCTTCTCCTGACGTGTATCGATCCTCAGGTTAAATCACCACCAGTCAGCTCTCCCCCTAAAAGGGGAAAGTAGCCTAAGGTCATCTGGGGCTATGGCGACTTTACTGCATGTTTTTATACCAATCTCAGTCTACCAAGCGCTTGACACAACATCACCCAGAATGATCAAACAAGGATGATTAAGATTTGCTGAAGAATGCATTGACTTCTGAAGTCTAGTTCATCTGACATTGACCAGTTCACATTATGCCAGGCTGTCCCATTTATTTTCTTTTATTTCTATGTTGTTCGCTCATCTTGGGTTTGATTAAAATTCAAAATCACATACCGAAAGAAAACAATGCTTGCAGAGTGGGGTTTTACAGTGAATTTCCCAAGAATAAATGAAGTAGAAGGTAGGCATAAAGACATGTGCTTGGGTGACATGATAAATTAATGTTGCAAGCCTTGCTGTGAAAGCCAACACTAAGTGCATTTTCTTACAATATTATTCAGGATGTGGAGATGCCGGCGTTGGACTGGGGTGAGCACAGTACGAAGTCTTACAACACCAGGTTAAAGTCCAACAGGTTTGTTTTGATGTCACTAGCTTTCGGAGCGCTGCTCCTTCCTCAGGTGAATGAAGAGGTATGTTCCAGAAACACATATATAGACAAATTCAAAGATGCCGATCAATGTTTGGAATGCGAGCATTAGCAGGTGATTAAATCTTTACAGATCCAGAGATGGGGTAACCGCAGGTTAAAGAGGTGTGAATTGTATCAAGCCAGGACAGTTGGTAGGATTTTGCAGGCCAGATGGTGGGGGATGAATGTAATGCGACATGAATCCCAGGTCCCGGTTGAGGCCGCACTCATGTGTGCGGAACTTGGCTATAGGTTTCTGCTCGGCGTCTCTGCATTGTCGCGTGTCCTGAAGGCCGCCTTGGAGAACGCTTACCCGGAGATCAGAGGCTGAATGCCCTTGACTGCTGAAGTGTTCCCCGACTGGAAGGGAACATTCCTGCCTGGTGATTGTTGCGCGATGTCCGTTCATTCGTTATTATTCAGAACATTTTTATCACATTACAGGTGTCTCCCGAAAAATGTGTTTGTTCGGTGAATTGGACACTATGAATTCTCCCTCAGTGTATCCGGACAGGAGCTGTAATGTGGCGACTAGGGGACTTTCACAGTAACTTTATTGCAGTGTTAATGCAAGCCTACTTGTGACACTAATAAATATTATTATTGTTAGAGCAATTTGTAATGGCACCAGGTAAATTATTATTTTAAAAAAATATAAATTAAGAGTACCCAATTCATTTTTTCCAATTGAGGGGCAATTTAGCGTGTTCAATCCACCTACCATCTTTTGAGTTGCGGGGGCGAAACCCACGCAAACACGGGGAGAATGTGGAAACTCCACCCAGAGCCGGGATCAAACCTGGGACCTCAGCACCATGAGACTGCAGTGCTACCACTGTGCCACCGAGCTGCCCTCGCACCAGGTAAATTATGAAGACTGAAAGAAAAATCTCATCTCATCATATTTTATCATTGAATGTTTGAGAAAGTCAAGAAACATAAAAAGACCTTTCAAAGAACATGTCCTGACTAGCTGTAGTGAAGTAGAAGAGTACCCTTTTACTCGGGTGATTATTACTATTGCATTGAAGTGGGAAATGGTTCAAAAGGGCACTTGGCACAGAAGATGGCTGCCTGACACATAAGATGGAGACACAGAGAATAAAGCAGACAGAACTGATGCCTGGAGTCCAGTGGGGTGCCAGTAGGACAGATAGGAACAGATCCAGGACAAAGGAAGATTAAGAAATACATAAATGCGGGACACCACTTGAATAAAGCTGACTTCAGCCAAGGTGTACACAATGATATGCTAATACGAATGTCTTGGGCCATTTCCTAAAACAAAGGGACAATAAACCTCTTTGACTATAACCATGTGTAAATGGCAAAATGCTTACAAATAGCGATGTACAATCTATAAAATTTTTAAAGATAACAAGGTGATAAATGTTTTGTATCTAGGCTCATTGTGAACCCAAAGTATAAAATGAATGACTGCCATTCAAACCGGGAGAAAGGCTGGCTACCGTACCGCGGGGTACATACGCTTTCTCCCGAAGCTTTGTGTAACAATAAAACTGCACTTATCTGATCACAGCAAGTCTGACTCTTGAAGTGGTTGATTTTTCCCACAACAGCATGCTATTTGAAACTCAGTTTTGGGGAGGCAGGGATAGGTCATTCAAAATAATCTTTCTCCGCTGATTTTTGTGCCCTGATGCTTTTCTTCGTACAAAAGGGAGGGAAGTGACAAGACTCCCAGACTTCTTTCAATACTGCTCTTGAGAAGGCAGCTAAGATATTTTAGATGTCACTACCTCCAGCTTCCTCCCCTTTCTCCCAGCCTTCCCACAGAAAGAATCTTACATCCTTGGTTGCAAGACTATTTTATACATTGAGACAGCAAATGAATTTATGAGACACAAGCATCCATTCTATCATTCCTTGCTATAGTACATCTTAGCACCAATGTAACTTGTTAAAATGTATGATTTCCAGTCTTACAGTCGATTGTGCACATCGGAAGTTAATTTATGAATCTGTATATGTAAGCTAAATTTGATTGAAAGTATTGTGACATGAATCTGCAATCATCAAGCTTGGGAAAATATACTCGCAACAGGGTTTTTTAATCAAATGTCAGGTTAAAAGACTTTGGAATAAATCTCAGTCAACAGTTTTGTGAAATTTGTTAATAGATCTGCAAATTTAAAATTTCTACTTCAGTTAAGTGCCTCTGCGTAGTGCTCTTTCAAGGTACGAGTAGTCAATTCATGGTTTGGCATGATAAAAGAAATACTATAATTTGCACAGCTAATAAAAGGTAAAGTTTTTCTGTTTTGTTCTAAGACCCTGTAAAGAACAAAAAAAGAGTTAAAAGCAAGGAGAAGCACAGGTGGCAGGATTGACATGGCAAGACAAGATTATGTGTCACAAAATTCTATAGTCCGTCACAGGCCATATGCTTCTCCTTCCAGTTACTTAAAGAGCCACTTCCAAAAATTGTCTATTGCACAACTACATTTTCAAATGCTTCAAGAATTTTAATATGAGAAATGATCTTGTTCACTGTGTACTTGGACATACGCAAATAGCATTTAATCATACAGTAACTTAGTGTGAAGTTTACGGTGGCGTTCTTGGTGAGACAATATAGTTCTTAAAAAAAAAGTTTTATTATAAATATGGCAGGCTTACCTAACACTTAACAGCTGAGAATAAAAATGCAAGGCAGCTGAAAGAACAATGCACATGCAACCTGTTTAAAGATGTTAAACAGAAAAATCTTGGCAAATGTTTTAACACTTGTCTTCCAATACAATAATAAATGTTTTTTTTAATGCTTGTGGTTTTCAAAGTTTTCTAACACTTCACTATGACATAAATCACTTGGCATTTTGATGTTTTTTGGCACAAGACTACAGTTTGTGATCCTCAAGAGGTTTCTTGTAATGAACAAGGACATGTGAAGAGCTGTGGCTCATTTGACACATAGGCAAATAACCTTTGTTTTAGTTTTAAACTGACATTCCCAGAAGTTTTGTCAATCTGCAGTTGCTGGTGTGGCACTGTGCAGATTTCTCTCTCTGCATGGTAAGTGGTATACTGTGGGTAATACTGCAAATAATAGATCGGGGCGCGATTTAACAAAAACATTTCAAAGTGTAATTTTTGGCGTGATTCCCGACGGCCGCGGAGGTGAGATTGAGGCCTGTATTTAATGGCACTTAGTGCCGTAAATGAGCCCCCGCGAGCTTCTCGCCATTACTAGCTGTCTCACCGTCTGATTTGCTAGGCTTGTGCCTCAGCGTCTCGCCACTAACAAGGGGAGCTGCTTTTAAATGCTCCCATACAACTTTACATACAAGGTTGGCAACGCACAGACCTACTCCTCGCTTTGGGGTGCCAATCTGGACAGTCTTCTGAACGCTGAGAACGAGGGGTGGGTGATCCAGTTTCCCCTGAGGGGGTCGGAGGGTTGGCTGCAGGGCCACCAATACCACCTGGGAGGCAGTGTCAGTGTGGGCAGGCTGACCAGGAGGGCCAACGATCAGTGACCTTCACCAAGCTGCAAGAGTAAGTTACCATCTTTCTCCTGGATTCAGTTCTGTCTCCCACCTTTAAAATTCCCAAGACCCCCTCCCCCTCCCTCCAACAAATCCCTGTCTGACACCTCGCACCCTCTGCACATCCGATCTTCGTGTTTGCTCCTCAGCACCCCCTGGCACCTAACAGCACACCCGCTTCATGTCCAGTTTTGGTGCCCACACAGCACCTGTTTAGACTCCCCTGATTCATCAAGTGTGTGGCTCATTTGTCCCCGCAGGAGAAGATAGCCAATAATAAGCGGGAAAGGGCCAAGACAGGGGCGGAGTATCAGAGATCTGAGTCTTCACCCCCGATGAGGAGTGGGGCCCGGAAATCACGGGGTTGTCCGGGGAGAGAGCAGTTACCGACAGCAAGGTTGGTCTGCGTGGTGGTGGTGAGGATCCACTGCCTCTTCACCCAGATGACCTGTCTCAAGTGAGTTGTTCATGTCAGGCAAAAGATCATTCCCTCTCACTGAGCACATGTCCATTGTCTCACAGGATTACCACCTGATGGGGCCGGGTAATCCGGAGTTCTCACCCGCCCCCCACCCCAGCGATGCAAGAACCCACCTCGGAGGAGAGCTCCAAGGAGACCACCATTAAGGCACCACAGCTATCACCCCCCACCTTCCACCAGTGCAGAGACACACATCTCAGTGGGAGACATTAGTGGACAGGCTTCTGCAGCACAATCTGGTGAACAACACACAGTTGCTGATGCACATCAGTTGGACGCAGGAACATCCACGGGAGTCAGCAGTCGGAGGTCGGCTGGATCCCAGGACTCAGCTGAGGCCCAGTGAGATGTTGCGCCTTACGACAAAATGATCCCAGAGCTGACTAAGACATGGCCGTAAGATTCAGGAAGGGATGTCAGCGACAATCCAGCACAGGTGTTGCGCTGTCTCTTTGTTAAGACAGAGGTATCCTGTGGCACATGCTGTCCGTCATCAGCTCAAAAGACCAACGATATTTGTACACCATGGGCCATCACTGGCATCCCCCTCTGGGTTCCTCCTCAGCCTGATGGGTGGCTGGGTCTTCAGGGTCTGTGGTGGCCCCCTACACATGGGGTAACATCTCCAGCCTGTGCTGACGCTGCTGCCTTCTCTGGCTTCTGGTCGCCTGGGCTGCCACCAGCACGGTGAGGGCATCCTCTGCGGGATCGACACCACCATCCATTTTGTTATCTGTAAGGAATTGCAGAAGGAGGTAGACCGACAATCAGTGAGGGCTTCCACCCAGGAACTCTCAAATCTCACAAGCCGTCACCCACCCTTACGTATCCTGAGTGCCATCCAGCCAGCCAGTTGTGCTGGAAAACCTCGCTCTACACACTCACTCGCGGCAACAGCAGGAGCCCCTAGACCCCAGATCCTTGCCGGGAACATGAGGGAGACCGTGCTCAGGTGCTGTTCCCTGATCCAAATACTCACCCTTTGGTCACAAGGGTATCCCCAGTTCTGAAGCCCAGCTCTTTTGAGTGTTTGATTGTTGGCTGCTGCCTCTGTGGTGCTGACACTTCTAGAAGTCAGGCAAACTGTTCAGGCATCAAAGTTTGATTGAATTGCCATGCAATAATCATCATCTGAGACATGGCATGTGTACCCACGAGAAGCCACTTGAGAATACTTTGCTTATTAAATGGTCAATAGTAACAAAGATTTGAAAATTATTTATGTATCATTCCACATATCACACGAACCATTAAGCAACAAGGAAATGTCACCGTTCCACATTGGTACCAATACAAAGCTATATCAGCTCATTTTCACACAAAACAAACACGGTATCATCCCTCGCAGGCAGAGGATAACCCTGAGAATGTGTTATCATGTCCAGAATTATGTTGTAGAAATGGTCTATCCATCAATGTGAGACTTGTTCCACGTATCAGTGCCATTCTCCGTCCAGGAGCCGCAGCTGTGCAGACCCTCCCACACAGTCCAATCTCACAGGAACCAAATCCTGGAACTCACATATTCCACTGGCGCACAGGGTGCAATTGAACATCCCTAACTTCCAGCATGTTTGACCTGCGGTGACATGCCAGTTACATGCACCACTCACCACACCAGCAACAAAAGCATCAGCAATCTGCAAAAGCATTTCTTCAGCGGCATCATCAGGTGGTCGATTCAGATCAATGTCGGCACCAGGTCCCGCAGCGTATTCTTGCTTCAAACCGGATCGCCTTCTGGACTCATACGTCCCCCAGAGCCCGGTGTTCCAGGACCCAGGTATCTTGTAAAAAATTGTTCTTCTTTCCAGTTGCAGTAAAGGAAGGAAATCACAACAGCAGTCTCCAGACATTTGCTGCCACAAGCAGCAGCAAACACAACCGGCAGCTGTGAAGTACTCTCACAACTAATAAGGCCAATTCCTTATTAGCAATAGCTTCCAGCTGTGAAGCTAGAGGTTTCTCAGTCAAAAGGAGTTAAAATGACCATCAGAGTGGGGCAGCCGGTTAATTCCCGGGAGGCCATTTCATTCGACTTCAATCTCGCTAATGAGATGACAGTTAATGAAAATTGGGATCAATGATATATTTGCAATATTTCGGCGAGATCCGGAACTCGGCATCAGGAGCGAGCCTGTTAGATGGCAAACTGATTTGCGCCTGGCACGATTTATGATTTTGGCCTTTCCCGCTATTTAACGGTGTGCCCAGATCTGCGCCTGGCGCAATGTGGTGGTTAAATCGCGCCCCAGAATTTAAGTTTCAAAGAAAAATTCAATAAGCATGATTTCTAGGAGTTATAAATTAACAGTATGAATTAGTTAAATATTTTATGTTGAAGTATAATACAGTTTAGTTTAGGATCTTTAAATATGGTGTCCATATAGACTCATGGCAATAAAATAAACCTTATCCTCTACATTGTTGGATAATTTGTCACTTAAAGTGGCATAAAGAAAATGTATGTTCAGATAGATAGAACAAGTTAGCTTAATCCACATACATGCCTTGAGTGTCTAAATGGATTGTATGGGTACCCCTGGTGTTACTTTTGAGGGAATAAATATTTGCATCTGCTGAACAAAATATTTTAAATTTTGCGTCATACTATTGAGCAAAGACAACTCTGAATCATCCTATAGTTTGGGCTGTTTTTTATGGGTAAGTTAATTACCAGTTCTTATTAAGAAAAACAGATGAAGAAAGAATGAATAAAACATTGATGATTTACATCAGTTTACCTTGGCAAGTACTTTGGTAGTGTAAATATGAAATTTAAACGGTGGGGGAAGTTAAACTACACTGCTACACCAGTATGTATCTAATTGCTAATGACAATAAAGATGAAGAATGTGACATTTAAAAATACAATGGATGCAGTCAATTGCTCCTCTTCATCTTGTGTGTTATTGCCCAAACTATATCGTCTTCCAAATGTTACACTCTTTACACATACACTTATAATTTTAAAAATGTAATTTTAGGCAAAAATATTATCCTTGCCGAGTTTTTTTTTAAACCTAAGATCTTAATATTACAATCAGAAAATCTATCATAAAAGTCCAAAATAGCAATCCTTTTTCAAAGCTCTTCACCATAACATCTTCTTTCCTTCACTTCCAGAAACATGCTTAGTTGACAAACAAACAGAATCCAACTTTTTTCCTATTTTTAAAAACACATTTCCACAGCAGTCCTGCATTTCAGAAGCTGCATTTGCTTCTCAAGGTCTGATTACCAATAGAAATTCTTGGCAGGTCCTCTGATGCTGTGGTTAGTTTGCGAAAAGATGACTGGCAGCAGCTATAGAATGGTGCAAGGTTTCTTATCCTTGAAAGGGTTTTCAGAGGCTGGCACACCAACGAGCAATGGGTCATTTCGTGCATGCTGTTCACAGTAGTTCATCAAATCTACAGCTGCCTTTGATACCTGTCGAGGTTAAAGAATCATCAATGACATTGACTACTCCCGCAATGATGTAAGAGAACACAGAAAAACAGTGACTGCTTGCAGTGTTTTGCAAATTCTGCAGCTTTAACCTCGGTCTTACAGCAGCAGAAGCATAAACATGACATGTTGTGAAACTACAAAATTATTACTTTCTTCAAAAAACATTTACCCTCAAAATTATATGACTAGTTCATCCCCTTCTTAGTCCCTAAGGTTGAAAAGTGAGATTGAAATCCCCCAACAGACCCAAATTATTGACATAAATTAGTTGGCTACTTTCCTGAAAATGTTTATTCCTTATGTCACAACAGCAGTACAGATCTGATAAATAAGGTGGGATCAACCTGTACATTTTTATTTAACTTATTTGATACTGAATAGGCTTCACAATGACCTTGTGGAGTGTCACGGGATAAACATTTTAGAAAATATGTTGACAAATAAGAATCTGTAATTTGTCTCTTTGGCCTGGAAATAATGCTGAACAATGTTAATAAAATTACTCTGTGCTACTCAGATGGAGGCATTGTTCCAATTCAAGTAAGTGGCTTAAATGTCTATGTTAAAATAGTGGAGAAAATAATTTGATACAAACATGTGAAGCATTTGTATGATAACATCACTCACAATAAAGTTCCAGACTTATTAGTGTAATTAAACATAATTTAGAGCAGAGTCCAAATCTCACAGCTGCCCTTGAGGCAGTTGGAGCTGCATTATACATTTATTTTCCCAAGACGCACTTCCCTGCAGCCTCAAAAACTCTTCCCTACTACTCTCTGCTTTCTTCCCTTTAGCCACTTCTGCATCAATGCTGCCATGTCCCTTTAATACCATCGCCTTTAATTTTGCCTACAAATTTATTGTACACCATTTCGTCAAACACCTTTTGAAAGCCAATATACACATCAACCACATCTACTCTCTGATCAAAGAGCTCAATTTAGTTAGTCAAGAATGAATAGCCTTCAACAAATCTGTACTGACTTTCCTTTAATAGCTCATAGGTTTTCAACAAATATAGCTGTATTGCGAGATCTCTACTTGAACCTACTTGTATTATTGGCACCTGCATTTCATTGTATATGTAAAAAGAAATTACATTTATAGAGCACTTTTCATAGCCTCAAGGCATCCCAACGCTTCACAGTGTTTGAAGTACCTTTGGAGTATGGTCATGATTGTAATGTAGACAAACATGACATCCACATTGTGCAGGGCAAGATCCCATGAGCAATAATTTCACTCGACTGAAACAGGAGCCCGAAGAAGCAAAACATTTTTGAATCTATAATCTGCTTTCCCCTAAAAATAGTTCATGAGTTTAGGATTCGATTTGAAGATTATAAAAAAGCCTTTACATGCCGTTACCAGTTTTATTTATTTATTTTATAAATTTAGAGCACCCAATTCTTTTTTTCCAATTAAGGGGCAATTTAGCGTGGCCAATCCACCTAACCTGCTCAACTTTGGGTTGTGGGGATGAAACCCACCCAGACACGGGGAGAATGTGCAAACTCCACACGGACAGTGACCCGGGGCCGGGATCGAACTTGATCCTCGGTGCCGTGAGGCAGCAGTGCTAACAACTGTGCCACCGTGCCGCTCGCATGTTTTATTTATAAATTCTCGACTCGACTTCCGGTGGGAGCCATGGAGTGAGTGGTCGCACATTTGACAGCTCCCGCTCGAGGTGAGTTTTTTTGTTCATTTTCCCCACTTACAGGACGGATGTTTTGGTGAAAGAAAGTCTCGAGGTGACTGAAGAAAGATAAACTCCACTGGTGGGGCTGGTGGATGGATCCATGGGCCAGAAGTGGGTCGAGAAGAAGGGAGCAGTTGGAGCAAGAGCATCTTCATATGGCACAGGTCAAGATGGTGGAAGGTAAAGAGCCAGTCTTGACCGCACAGTGGTGGACGGAGCAACTGGCAGACTTCCTGAATGAGAAGTGCAGCTGGCAGAGGAGGGAAGCCCAGGAGGACCTAGCCAAGGCTTTGGAACCACTAAAAGCAGGAATCGACTGTGTGGAACAGAGGCTGGAGTCTTAGGGCTAATAGGGAAGTGGAGGAGACGGTGGGGGAGCATGAGGAGCAGCTTGCCTCTTTGGCGGCCGAAAAAGGTGAGAAGCAGGATACTCAGAAACGGTTAAGGGAGAAGGTGGAGGACCTAGAGAGTCGCTCCAAGAGACAGAATTTAAGAATTGTGGCGATGCCTGAGGGCATCGAGGAAGTGGACGCTGACTCGTACGTAGCCAATGTTGGAGAGGTTGATGGGGGAGTGGGCCCTTGACCGGCCCCTGGAGGTCGACTGAGTGCACGGGGTGCTGATGAGGAAGCTGCAGGCGAACGAGCCACCAAGGGCGATGGTGGTGCGTCTCTTCCGGTTCCTGGATAAGGAAAAGATATTGAGATGGGTGAGGCAGACGAGGAGGTGCACCTGGGAAGGGAACGAGCTTCGGGTGTACCAGGTCCTGGGTGTGGACTTGGTGAAGAGGAGAGCTGGGTTCATTGGGTGAAGGTTGCCCTCTTTAAGAAGGGGGTGAAGTTTGGGATGCTGTACCCGGCCCGCCTCTGGGTGACTTTTAACAATCAATAACATTATTTGGGAACGCCAGAGGAGGTGATGGAATTTTTAAGAGACAATGGACTGGCAGGAGAAGGAGGACACTGAACTTTGGAGGAGGTATGAGGTGATGTTTGCTTTATCTGTCTTTTCGTGTGATGGCTGTTGGAGGACCTTTCTCCTGTGAGATGTTTTGCTGGGTTTGGTGACGGGATGCTTGGGGAGTGTCGAGGGTGAGTGCACCTTTTTTTCTGTTTTTGTGTTGTTTGTTCCATGGACGTATGTGAGCGGGGGATGGGGGTGTATCAGTGGGTGGGGGGGTAGGAGGCTCAGAGGCCTTGGGCAGGGGCTGTAAGGCTAGCTGGGCGGGCTAGCTAACGGGAGCACAGTGGGAGGTGGCCAGGTGATTAGCGTAGGAGGATGGGGTTGTTGTTTTGTTTGTGGAAGGAGGAGGGGCTGCTGACAAAGGTGTGGCTGGTGTGGCGCAGCAAGAAAAGGAATGATGACGATGGCATCCGAATGTGGACCGGGGGGGGGGGGTCACGTGACACGGGCTGGCCCAAAAAAGGATATGGTTGATCGGCAGGGGAGGAGGTGGGGTGCTCCCCCGACCAGGCTGGTCACATGGAATGTGAGAGGGCTGAATGGGCCAGTCAACGATTGCGTATGTTCGCACACTTGAGGAGCATGAAGGCAGATGTGGCTTTTTTACAAGAAGTACATCTGAAGATCGGTGATCAGACAAGTTTAAGGAAAGGGTGGGTAGATTAAGGGCGGGATTCTCCGAGCCCGCACCGGGTTGGAGAATCGCCAGGGATGCGGGAAATTTCCGCCACGCCGCTCCGACGCCGGGATGCAATTCTCCGGCTCTTTAACTCTGAAGACTCAAAACGTAAACTCTGTTTCTCTCTCTCCAGATCCTGCTAGATCTGCTGAGTCTTCCCAGCATTTTTAGTGTTTATATTCTATCACGCTCTTGACTTGTGCCTTGGAGATGGCGGACAGACTTCAGGGAGTTAGGAGATGAGTTACTAACTGCGAAATCCCCAGCCTCTGACCTGCTCTTGTAGCCACAGTATATATATATGGCTGATCTGATTCAGCCATATATATCTGGTTCAGCCATATAGCGGGTGATTCACTGATGGCAATGTCACTGAGTGTCAAGGGGAGGTGGTCATTGCCTGGCACTTGTGTGGCATGAATGTAACTTGCCACTTATTAGCCCAAATCTGGATATTGTCTAGTTCTTGCTGAATTTGGACAAGGACTGCTTTAGTATCTGATAAGTGGGCAGCACGGTAGCACAAATGGATAGCACTGTGACTTCACAATGCCAGGATCCCAGGATCGATTCCCTGCTGGGTCACTGTCTTTGTGGAGTCTGCACATTCTCCCCATGTGAGTGTGGGTTTCCTCCGGGTGCTCCGGTTTCCTCCCACAGTCCAAAGATGTGCATGTTAGGTGGATTGGCCATGATATATTGCCCTTCGTGCCCAAAAAGGTGAGGAGGGGTTGTTGGGTTACGGGGATAGGTTGGAAGTGAGGGCTTAAGTGGGTCGGTGCAGACTTGATGGGCCGAATGGCCTCCTTCTGCACTGTATGTTTTATGTAAGTGGCGAACGGTCTGAACATTGTGCAATCATCAGCAAATATCCCCAGTTCTGACGTTATAATGGAGAAAAGGTCATTGATGAAGCAGCTGAAGATGGCTGGGCCTAGTACACTACCTCGAGGAACTTAAGTAATGATGCCCTGAAGCTGAGAGGATTCACCTCCAACAACCACAACCATCTTCCTTTGTGCCAGGTATGACTCCAACCAATGGGTAGTTTTCCCGTTTCACATTGACCCTAGTTTTGCTGGGGATCCTTGATGCTACACCTGATCAAATGCTGCTCTGATGGCAAGGGTTGTCACTCTTACCTCACCTCTGGAGTTCAGCTCTTTTGTCCATGTTTGAACCAAGGCTGTCATGAAGTTGGGAGCTGTGTGGCCCTGACGAAATGCAAACTGAGCGTCAGTGAGTAGGTTATTTCTGACCAAGTGTTGCCTGATAGCACTGTCCATGAACCCTTCCATCACCTTGCTGATGATTGAGTCGACCAATGGGGCAGTAATTGGCTGGGTTGGATCTGTCGTGCTTTTTTGTCGATAGGACATACCGTGGCAACTTCACACAATGTTGTGTAGGTGCCAGTGTTGTAGCTGAACTGGAATAGCTTGGCTAGGAGCGCAGCTAGTTTTGGAGGACAAGTCTCAAGTACTATTGCTGGAATGTTGTCTGAACCCACAGCCTTTGCAGTATCCAGTGCCTTCAGCTGTTTCTTGTTATCACATGGAGTGAATCAAATTGGCTGAAGGCTGGCATCTGTGATGCTTGGGACCTCAGGAAGAGGCAAAGATGGATTGTCAACCAGGCACTTCTGGCTGAGGTTGGTGTGCTGGGCTCTTCAATCATTGAGAATGGGGATATTTGTGGAACCTCCTCATCCAGTTATTTTTTTAAAAAATTGTCCACCACCATTCACAACTGGATGTGGCAAGACTTCAGAGCTTGGATCTGATCCATTGGCTGTGGAGTCATTTAGCTCTCAATGCTGCATGGATTGTTTGGTACACGTAGTTTTTTGCTGTAGCTTCACCAAATTGACACGTCATTTTTAGGTATGCCAGCCACTGCTCCTAACAGGCCCTCCTGCACTCTTCATTGACCAGGGTTGATTCTTCGGCGTGATGGTCATGATAGAGTGGGGGAATGTGCTGGGCCATAAGGTTACAGATTGTGGTTGTGTACCTTTCTGCTGCTGCTGATGGCCCACAGCATCTCATGTATCCCTTGTTTTGAGTTGCCACATCTGTCGCCAATCTATCCCATTTGGCACTGTAGTAGTGTCACACATAATGGAGGGTATCCTCAATGTGAAGACCAGACTTTTTCTTTGCAGGAATTGTGTGGTGGTCACTCCTACCAATGCTGGACAGATGCCTCTATAATGGTAAATTGGTGAGGATAAGGTTTTTCTCCCGTTGGCTTCCTCACCGCCTGTCACAGGCCTAGTCTAGCACCTATGTCCTTTAGGCCTCAGTCAGTTTAGCCAGTAGTGGTGCTACTGAGCCACTGATGGACACCAAATTCCCTACACGTGTACATTCTGTGCTCATGCCACACTCAATTCTTCTTCATAGTGGTGTTCAATATGAAGGAACACTGGTTCATTTGCTGAGGGGCATGGGAGACAGTAGGTGGTAATCAGCAGGAGGTTTCCTTTTCCATGTTTGACATGATGCCATAGGATGTCAATGCTGAGGACTCCCTGGACTACTCTCTTGACTGGGTGCCACTGAACATCACCTCTGCAGGACAGACCCAGGGATGGTGATGGTGGTGTCTGGGACATTGTCAGATATGATTCTGAGTATGATTTTGTTAGCTGACATGGTGGGATTTGAACCTGTGTCCCCAGAGCATTAGCCTAGGCCTTTGGATTAGTATTACCACTACACCACAGCCTAACTTGCCGATAAGAATGTTTGCACGGGTGGTCCCAAATACTCTGACATAAATCATGGATTCAGGTCTTATTTTGGGTTCTGATATCTACAAGAAAGGGACAGGATTACTGACTGGCTACCTCATTGGTAGCTAGTGGAAACTCCTGTTATGGGATTATTTTGGGCTTCATGTAAGCAATATACAGTCAGTTCTGGTCCTGAAGATAACAACTTGAGACCCCCATGTTTACACGTGGATATCTGAGTTAGTTTTCAAATGATAGTCCATTCCATAGGAATAGGAATTCAGCCCTTCGAGTTTATTACACCAATCAATAAGATCCTGGCTGATCCTTAACTTAACTCCCCTTATTCATCTTTGTTTCTGAGTGAGAAGTGAGTTTATAATTTGAAGTTTACATTTAAAGAGAAAATGACTGGCATCTTCATTATCTATTGGAGAGAGAAGAGTAGAGAAATTTGTGTTACACTATTTTAAAATATGTACTGTTCAATTATTTGTCTTATTTATATGTACAAAACACCTTTATAAGTTGAGAGGATGGGTTTCAGTTTGGTAAAAGTTCACATTCAATTTACCTTTTAAAAGTAGTGGCTGATGATGCATTTCAATAGTTCTCTGTTACAATCCTTGCAAGTTAATTATTATTTACCTAGAAATTGAGTCGAAAAAAATCATGCTCTGGATTGTAGGGAACATATAGAGTTTAATGAGATGCCTGATGATGATAAACTTGTGAAATTATCTCCTGTAAAAACCCAAAAACATGACACAGGCTAAAAGAAAGTTGTTATAAAATTAAAATAATAAATCTCCCAGTATTGATGACATTTATGGTCTGAGTGAGACTTTAGCGATATTCCTTATGAAAGAGTCAATGAATAATGTAGACCCAACAGGTTGAAAATAGGTTAACAAGGTATTCATTTTCAAAAAGAGTAACTGACCCCAGCATCAAGGACTCAGTTATAAAGAGTTGATTGAAAGAATATCTTAAAGATGCATGTAAAATAATAAACAATTGAGAAGGTACACTGAGTGAATTATTTCAATCTAAAATGTGAGACTAGAACAAGGGGAATAGGTGCAAATAAAATGAAAAGTTAGAACTGATTCCCAGAAGATTTTCTTCACACAAAGTATGCTTGTGAGATGCAGATGGCACTCATTGTTGGAGCAGAGTCAGCATCAGAATAATGTAGATCAATATCTCTGGTACTTAGGAGGAGGTATGGAGTGAGGTACTGCGGAGGGTGAACGCCACATCATTGGGTGCGAGACTGATTCAGCCTGATACAAAGCAGTGTTTCAAGCGTACCTCACTCAGGCCAAGAGAGTCGATTTTTTTCAGGGTGTGGCAGATAGGTGTGAGTGCTGCTTGGTCCGCTCACCACACAGACACATGTTTTAGTCCTGTGCAAAATTGGAGGGGGTTTTGGCGGTCGTTTTTGAACATCATGTTAGCGATCTTCAGAGACTTTTTCCCCGGGTGGAACAAACCATTACAAGGAGACATAAATTTAAGGTGAAAGGTGGAAGATATAGGAGGGATATCAGAGGTAGGTTCTTTACCCAGAGAGTAGTGGGGGCATGGAATGCACTGCCTGTGGAAGTAGTTGAATCGGAAACATTAGGGACCTTCAAGCATCTATTGGATAGGTACATGGATTACGGTAAAATGATATAGTGTAGATTTATTTGTTTTTAGGGGCAGCACGGTAGCATTGTGGATAGCACAATTGCTTCACAGCTCCAGGGTCCCAGGTTCGATTCCGGCTTGGGTCACTGTCTGTGCGGAGTCTGCACGTCCTCCCCGTGTCTGCGTGGGTTTCCTCCGGGTGCTCCGGTTTCCTCCCACAGTCCAAAGATGTGCAGGGTAGGTGGATTGGCCATGATAAATTGCCCTTAGTGTCCAAAATTGCCCTTGGTGTTGGGTGGAGGTGTTGAGTTTGGGTGGGGTGCTCTTTCCAAGAGCCGGTGCAGACTCAGGGGGCCGAATGGCCTCCTTCTGCACTGTAAATTCAATGATAATCTATGATTAATCTAGGACAAAGGTTCGGCACAACATCGTGGGCCGAAGGGCCTGTTCTGTGCTGTATTTTCTATGTTCTATGTTCTATCTTAAGTATTGAGCTGGAGCCCTGTCCTTTGGTGGCTATTTTTGGAGTTTTGGATGTGCTGGAGCTGTGGATGGGTACAAGGCTGGGTGCCCTTCCCTTCACATCGTTGGTGGAGTGGAGGCAGATCCTGCTGGGTTGGAGGCTAGCAACGCTGCCGTGTGCTTCGGTGTAGTTAGGGGTTTCGATAGATTTTGCACCTCGTGAAGGTCAAATACACATCGTGACAGAGTTAATTGAAGCGTTCAACTGGAGAATGTGGCTGTTTATATTGTAATTTAGAGAGTTGGTCACTGTCAGCTGTTAAAGTGGGGTGGGGGTGGGGGAGAAGAAGACGGGTGAATACACGGCGGGGGGAGAAGAGGGGTGAATACGCAGCGGGGAGGGTTTGTTTCTTGGTTTGAGGGGTTGCTTTTGGAGACTTTGGTTGTTTGCATCTAGTTAAGGGTTATTGTTTATTTTAGTAATTTTCAAAAAAGGTTTCTGATACTTTACTTAAGGAGTGTTATACTTTTCTGATTTTCCCTGTTTCATGAGGGATAAGTGGAATGTTGATATGCTTACAAAACAAGGGACTGGCAGCACAATTACTAATTGCAACTTTTACAATGTTTAAACCAAATTACAGAGTTTGAGTCTACCATTTTCTATTGCGTACAAAGGTGAATAAGGTTGTCAGAGAAAAAAATATAAAGCAGGAGTGGGGGAAAACTGTGGCGTGTGGGCACAGTATCTGCCTCGACAGGGATTAACAGATCACATGTCAGCACATGACATTGTGAGATTTTTGTACAGTCTGTCAAACATATTGCTTGTGTATCAACTGGAAGAGGTCTGGACTCGGTTGTATGTGCAGAATGTGGAACGAAGAAGAATAAGTATTAGCATAAATAAATGGCTACACAGATTACCATATCATTGACTGCACTAGGTTTGCATTTACACTCTAAGAATTCATAGTGATTTGGAATGACATTAATAGATAAAATGAATTGTGTCTAGGTGTCGGATAAACATGCACAGTGTTCTGTCCCTCATGAGCATGCTTCTACAATAGCATTGACAAAACACCAGAAACAGCGTAGCTAATCTAGCTCTAAATTATGGAATGAAGGCAAATGTCTCCCCTTATAGAAGATCAGAAAATTACTCTCCCTTAACCTGATAACTTGAATTCCAAAAATTAATAGTCTAACCACCTCTATTATATGCAAGTAAAGCCTTTTCTGTTTGTTTTTACATCTTGCAATGTGAATAAGCTGCTCAGTTACCCTCTCAATCTGGGAATGTTGGTGGGGGTTAACCCTTAAGAATTGTCCTGGAGTCTGGCAATTACAATTTCCTGGACACAGCTCCCACAAACCCTGGAAAGTATCTGAAAGCGAAAGAAAAGTTTTTTTTTCCATTTTCTTTAACACTTTACTTATATATATAGATGGTAAAGGGCTATTTGACTGACAGTCTGAATCATCCAATGGGGTATAAAGAAGCACCTGTTCACTTTATAATTGATGTGGAAAGGCAGTGTGCCATGACGATAGTTGTGTTGGGCGATGGCAGCAGTGTGTGGGGGTGGGGGTTTAGTAGCAGCAGGATCAACCAACGTTGACAACCCGAGGTTAAGAAAGCAGAACAAAGCAAACAACAAAATTCATGAAAATGTTAAATAAAAATTGGGGTCAGGTATCGTTATTGCCTTCCTTTCCTAATTTACAGCACACAGAATCTAATTAAAAGGTAAACATTTCTACAACTTTCACAATGCATTCAGCAAAAGAAACTGCCTGTCAAGTTTCTGACAGAAACATGATGCATAGCACCATCAATGAAGATTTGTTTAACCACAGATGCCAGCTGGTGATATCCACATTCAGTTGCTCAAATACCATTGCTGACGTGTGTACGCTTGTATTGAAGGCACTTCCTGAATATTTTACTGTATCATGAGCTAGGTTGCATGGCAAAAGGTATATTCATGCACAGTGCAGCAGCAACTGCTAATTTAAAACATAGTGTAATAGATTCTGAAAAAACAGACAACCCTTTCATTCCTAACACTTGGCAATGAATACCCACTGGCCTAAGATCACAATGGTTCCTTTTAAAATTAATTACACAATAATCTGACAATCATTAAATAGAAAGATACAGATCCTCTTTAGAACCCACCACAGTATTGGTGTATCAATTCAAACATCTTAAAGTATAATTCAAGTATTCTACTGCACATCCATTATGGAGCAATGTATATGGTGGAATGACATAGGCTAACATCTTTAGCAATGTCAGCGATGGGATTGGTGCACTTGTAGTCTGCCAAGGGACTGATTCTATGTCAATGACCTCAGTTTCAGCTGATCCTTTCCATTTGTTGTTTCTGGAATATTTAGGTGACCAATAATGACCTAAGCTTTCCTCCTTTCTATTTAAGAGGTTTTCTTTAAAGGTAAATTAGTAGTTAACAAAGATGTCAATCAAAATCTTCCTCAGAAAATAATGACATATTAATACGGTAGCACATGGTTAGCACTGCTGCCTCACAGCATTAGGGACCCTGGTTCGATTCCTGCCTTAGGTGACTGTCTATGTTGAGTTTGCACTTTCTCCCCATGTCTGCGTGGGTTTCCTCTGGGTGCTCCGGATTCCTCCCACAGTCCAAAGGTGTGCAGGTTGGGTGGTATTACAAGGAGAGGGTGGGGGAGTGGGCCGCCGTAGGGTGCTCTTTCAGAGCGTCGGTGCTGACTTGGTGGGCCGAGTGGCCTCCTTCTGCACTGTGGGAATTCTATGGTTCTATTGCATCAGGCCATTATTCATGTGTAAATTATCCAGTAAGTTCAGGGGTATTGAGATGTGGTACGAATTGCAGATCTCCAGAACTTGCTGGTCAATTTATGATGCTTCATGTCTTTGCACAAGCTGCACATTGAAGAATTGAATAGAATTTCATTAGAATCGCTACAATGCAGGAGGCCATTCAGCCCATCGAGTCTGCACTGACTCTCTGCCTAGGTTCACTCCCCTGTCCTATCCCCGTAGCCCCACATAACTGCACATCTTTGGACACTAAGGAGTAATTTTAGTATGGCCAATCTACCCGACCTGCACATCTTTGGACTGTGGGAAGAAACCGGAGTACCCGGAGGAAATCCATGCAGACACATGGAGAATGTGCAAGCTCCACACAGATGGTCACTGCCAGAATTGAACTCACGTTCCTGGGAGGCAGCAGTGCTTGTAGCCTCACTGTTATTTCTAAGGAACTTGCTGGATTTGTACATTAACTGTTTATTAAACTCACCATCGAATGTTGGGCTCACAATTAACAGTGCACATAGCCTTTCAACTGAATGGCTCTGTCTAGTGTCCAAGTACATGCATCATACCTTTTTCCGGCACATAAAGTCTCTGATTGAACCAGATTAAGTGATATGGTACTCCAAACACACTCAGGGATTCCCATAGCTCTACATGGTGGACTGAATCAGAGGCCTTTGCACAGCCTACAAAGAGTATCCATAATTACTTGACATTGTGCTTTTTGGCATACTTTTCAATTATGTTGCGCAGCACTAGAATGGCATCTAATATCCCTTTGCCAGCGGTGAAACTGAACTGTTGCTCAACTATTGCTGGTGTAATGAAGTACGAGAGCCTTTGTCTGATCTTTTCCAGGAGCACTTTTGAGGCCTAGGCCTGGAATTTAAAAATAACGTCGAACTGCCCCCTTGTTGCCAACGTGGTGGAAAAGGCCTGATTCGGAGGTCCTGCTCCCAAATACGGCACCTACCATTTTTGTGAGAGTGGGAAATGGGCCCAATTCTGGATTCATTCATGCACATTTTACAGAGGGGCACTGCCCATAGAGAGCTCCCTCCTTCCCCAGTATTGGTGCCGAGCCCCATGAATTGAAATCCACTTCTCTGACACCAATCTTTGAGCCACTCATTCAACCCTCTGATCGTATTTACTCAATGTCAATTTACATGTGGTTCAGGTGGTGGCCCAGAGATGATTACTTTTGTGGTTCTGCCGATTAATTTAGTTGCGGACATATGTTCAGAAGTTAATTTCAAGGTCCAATATGACACCAAGATTGCCAACACGGTAGTTCAGTCTCAGACAGTCAGCAGCGAGAGGGATGGAGCCGCTAGCTGTGACTGGGACTGAAGACATAGCTTTAATCGTTTCAATATTTAATTGGATGATTTCTTCTCATCCAGGCCTGGACATCGGAAAAACAGTAAGGAGTTGAGAGAGATGGGGTTGAGTAGAGCTGGGTAGCAGCAGTGTGCAAATTAACAATGTCACCAAGGGGTAGCATGTAGATGATAAACAGAGAGTGCCCAATGATACATTGGGGGGGGGGGGAATGATGATGACACCAGAGAAATTGGACACGATTCTCTGGCCTCATTACGTTCCCGTTCAAGCGTAACAAGGCCGGTGAAAAATGGGAGAGGCCACAAACGAGATCTGGGCCGGGTGGCAAACAGTTTGCGATGCAACTGGCCCGTTCCCGTAGGCGAAATCGGGAACTAACCGTAGCGTACGAGAAACCAATTATCACCACTTGAGCCCAATTTCCATACAATTAAGCGAGCCACCCCTTATCCAACGACCTCCCGTGATTCAGCGGCCTCCCCAGCTAGTGCTCAAGCTGGCACAGATTACTACTCCTTTTGAAAAATGTGAACCTGACGGAAGGGCTTCCGTAGGGAGCCGAGGAGGTGAGTAGCAACTTTTGCTTACAGGCAAAGAGTCCAGGTGTGCTGGGCTTGCCAGCACAGAGCTCGGCAGAGGGTGGGGGCACTCCGCAGTGGTGGGCTGCCAAGGGTGAGTGGTGGGGGAGACGCTGGGTGGGGGGGTTGGGGAGCAACCGGGGGGCAATTCCTCGCAGCACCACATTGCCAACCCCTGGATCCCAACCCCTTGTCCCTGCCTGTTTGCCCCACCGAGGAGAAATGAGCACTTGACACATGCCAAGTGGATTCCCATGGGTGGGTGGGCCATGTAGCATGTATCATTGCCTAGCATTCCAATCACACCTTGATGCCTGGACACTGTGTAGGGGTCAACACCACACACGCAGCAGCCAACATTAAAACACCCAGGGATGGGACACAGCTCCGGGGGCATGTCCATGGCCGGAGGCTGGGTGAGCGCCACAGGGGCAGGAGTCAGCCCGCATTGCGGAAGAAAGCGACAGAAGCATCATAATGATTGTGCAAAAAGTTGTTTAATGTGTTGTATAATACTCCATTCCTAATAGTGCCAAACCCCCCCCCCCTCACCCTTAACCTTTGCCTTCAGTGATCCTCAAGGTGTTTTGCCCTCCTAGCTCTACCACTACGTCTTGGTGTTTCCCTTGGATGCACATGTGAGGCGGGGGCAGCCAGCTGCTTACCTCGTCCCTTGTCGCTCGAAGTCCCTGGCGGGCGTACTCTGGGGCTGAAGGGCCTTGGCTCACTTTTCGGCAGCACATGCACAGCCGTGCCACCCTGTCCTTTGTGCTGCCTGGAAAACGCGGCCTCATCAGAACGGTGGAGCTCGGGGGAGCTGGTGGCCACCGCCGCCATCCCATGGGATGGGTCTAGGTCGGCACTCAGCGCCACCTCCTCCCGATTGGTGCCCATAGGGCCCTGGGGTTCACCTTGGGTACGGAGGGGCAGCTGTTTCAAGCCCCAGCTGCCACTGCATCATCTGGCTCTGCCAATTCTGGCGGTTCCCCATGTTCCGCACCATGGTGCCGACACCCTCAGCTATGCTCCTCAGTGACTGGGAAATGCTCTGCAGCACCTTGGCAATGCCCACCTGCGACATCAGCCATTCATATCTCAGAGTGGGTCATGTCCCGCAGAACCTCACCAAGGTCTGCCTGGCACTGGGTCACATTGCCCAGTGAGGCAATTATTCTGTCGAGGCCCTCAGCCATGACCTTCACCGGCTGCGCCATGCGTTGGGCACCTTCACTAATGGTGCTGACATTGTGCACCAGGCTCTCCACTGCGTTCGCCACTCTAGCAGTGTTGGCCTCGGTGCCACTCATTGCCGGCGACATCTCCTGCACCCATAGCCTCTGGGACACCTCCAAGCGGCGACGGATCTACTGGAGTGACGCTGACATATCCCTCTGAATGTCCCAGCCGCTTCCTATCGTCTCCTTCAGCTCCAAGTAAACCTGTTCCAGAGGCTCAGCATCAGGCTGGGACCCAGCTGGGTCCTGGGATCAGGCAGCTCTCCGATTGCTGTCCCTTCTGGGGCTTCCTGCCTCCACCATATGTACATCATCAGCAGTGTGGTGCTCACCAGATTGTTCCCCAGAAGCCTGACCACTAACATGTCCCACCGAGATGTGTGTATCTGCACTGGTGGAGGATGGGGATGACAGCTGTTCCACGACCACGGTGGCATCCTCGGAACTCTCCTCCGAGGTGGTCTCCTCAGAGTCAGGAGAGGGGGCCACCCTGGATGGGCCGGTGCCGTCGGCTGGAGGACCTGCATAAGAATGGACATGTGGTCAGTGGGCGGGATGGGTCATTCTGTAAGGTAATCACTACTCACGTTTGACAGGTCGCCCGGGTGGAGCAAGGTGGTTCTTCACCTCTGTGGCGTCCGCCAGCCTCCACGTGGGTGACCGATCTGTCCTCGGTCACCCCAGGCACCTCCAGGGCCCGCTCCTCGAAGGAGGTGAGGATTCTCAAGTCCAGCACCCCACTGCCAGTCTTGGCCCTCTCCTGCCGATTATGGGAGAGCTTTTCCTGAGGAGACACAGAAAGAGCATCTTTAGCCACACGTGTGGTTCAGTGGTGGGAGAGGGGGTATGAAGGCGGGGTTGGGGTGAAGGGCGAGGGAGGGCTGGGCGTCACTTGGAGAGTTGGGGAGTGGATGCTCCCTTGGGGTGGGGTGGGGGGGGAGGTGTTGTTGTCTACTCATTCGTGCTGCCCGGTGTAGGTCACTGACCTTCTTCCTGCACCGCTGGCCAGTCCTCTTTGTTATAATGCTGGAACTAACGGCTGCCGCCACCTCATTCCAGGCAGCACTGGCTGCCTTGTGGCTCACCCTCCGGGATCCCCGGGGGAACAGGACATCCCTCCTGGTTTCCATCGCTTCCAGGAGCTACCCCAGATCAGCGTCCCCGAGTCTTGGGGCCAGTCTCCTCAGCACCATTATTGCGAGCTGGCGTTGGCTGAGCAAGTGCAGTTTAAGTGCTTAGTTAGTGGGGGGCTGTCGAGCGCGGTCCTGGCAAATCGGCTGACGAGACGTTATTTGCGGCGAGAAGCCCCCGAGGCCTCGTTAAGAGGACCAATTAACATTGCATTGTGTTACCGGTTTCACTGGACTGAGCGCCGGGAAACACATGGCCATTCGCGCTCGCTACAACACTTGGAAATCTTTCCAGAAAATCACGCCCAATAAATCTGGAATTCTCTAACCCAAAAGGGTTGCGAATTCAACATCACTGAAAATATATATAAGGTTGAACTAAGCAGATTTTTGGTCTGTCAGGAAATCAAGGGAAATGGGGAGTGAGTGGGAAAATGGAGTTGAAGTCCAAGATCAGTTGTGACTATGTTGAATGGTGCAGCAGTATGGTCAAATCCTGCTCCTATTTCGTATGTTCTTATGGAAGTGGGAGGAGTTGTCACTGTGGATGATATATTAACTGTGGTTAGATAGATATGAATGGGAGTGGGCAAATGCGGTGCACTAAGGTAGATAACAGGGAAGAGGTGTTGGAGGGGGATCTTGTGGTCAGCCAAAGCTGTGGATAAGTCAAGAAAGATGAGCAGTGATTGTTTACCTTTGTCACAATTATATTGGATGTAATTCCATGCATACATGTTATGCAAGCATAGCAAAGTCAATAATACTGTCATTATTTTTTTCCCACAGTGGATCAATGGAGAATCTTAACAACATTGACAGGGTATGAATTTGTGTGGGAAAATACAAAGGAAATACAATGTGGCAAATGATGAAGAAAGTTGACAGAACCTGAAATATGAAAGAATTAAAAACTAAAATTAAAATGTTAAAATTACCACGGTCCGGGGACATCCGGTGGGAGATGTTGGTGGAGGCCATACGTTGGGTGGCTCCTGCTAGAGATTTTGTTTTTTGGCCCGTTTTACCCAAATTATAGGGAGAATTTTATATGATTGATTGTTAGAAAAGTTGCAGCAACCAAAGGATGTTGAAATACCAGGAAAATAATCCGGGAAGAAAGGGTACGAGCAATAATCCATTGGTGAGCTCGGTGAGCAGTTCAGTGGGAGGAAAGGTGGCGGGAGCAAGCTCGCTGGGTGGGACTGTGCCCATAATATTGGATAAGCTGGCTGAAGTGATGGCGGGGGAGTTTGAGCGGCTGTTTTCCAAGCACTTTGGCAGGCATTGAAAGGAGATAATGGCCTCGCTTAAGGAATGGGTGGATGAGACTCTTGCCCCAATGAAAGAGGCTTTGGCAAAGACGTCGTCGATGGAAGTGCGGGAGCAGGGAGAGTCGTTGAAGGGAGTGGAGGAGGCATTGTCGCAGCAGAGTGACCAGTTCACCTCGATGGGTGAGGAGCTGCGGAGGGTGGTGGAGAGTAACAAAGAGCTGAGAGCCAAAGTGGAGGACCTGGAGACAGGTCACAAAGACAGAATCTGAGAATCGCGGGACTGCCTGAGGGGCTCGAGGCCGACAGAGTACTTTGCGGAGACGTTCACCAAGTTGTTGGGGGAGAAGGAGGACCCGCCCTCTACGAGCTGGACAGGGCTCACTGGTCGCTCTGGCCGAAACCAAATGCGAATGAACCACAAAGAGCTGTGATCATCTGCTTTCCAGGAGATTTCCAGCTACCAGGTGAAGGAAAAGGTGTTGAGATAGGTGAAGCTGAAGTGAGAGGTGAGGTGGGTAGGTGTTGGTATTCGTATATATTAGGATCTTAAAGCAGAGCTGGCAAGAAGGTGGGCGGCCTTTGGTCGGGCAAAGGCAGTGTTGTATAAAAGCAATGTGAGATGTGGGGTGGTCTATCCGGCGAAGCTGAGGGTTACACATAACTCCAGAAACTACCACTTTGAGGGGGCGGAGGAGGTGGAGGTGTTCGTGAAGGCTGAAAGATAGGGACTTTGTTGGTTTTTAACTTTGTTCCTTATTTCAGGTTGTGTTGGGGTGGGGGGGGGGGGGGTTTGGGACTTCGGGTTAATTTGTTGCGATTTGTTTCTTCTTGGTTTGGGGGATTATGGTGTTGGGAGTGTGGAAGGTCTGGGTGTGGTTTTCTTTTTGATATTGGCCATGTGGGGGAGGGGTTCTGGCAGGGACCATCTCGCTGGTGGCTAGTAAGTTGGCTAGTGAATGGGAGTGAGGTGGGGAGAGGTATTGGAACCTGTATGGAGAGGTTTTGATGGGCCTGGGAGGTGTGAATGGTGGGGGATGAGGATGATGCTGGGAGAAGTGGTTTTGAGAGGAAGTGGCTGGGGGGTTTCTGGGAAGGGGATGAGTAGGCGGCTGATGGTGACTCGGGGTAGGACTGGGCCCCGCCTGTTGGGCAGGGCCACGAGTAACAATTATGACTGATAGGAGGTGCGGGGGTGAGAGACCCCCAGTCCGTTTGGTAATGTGCCAGGCTGGGGGGGGGGGGGGGGGGGGGGCAGAGAAGCGAGCGAGAGTTGCCTCGCATTTGAAGAGCTTGAAAGCCGACCTGATGCTGCTGCAAGAAACCCATCTGAGGGTGAAGGTCAGGTGAGACTTCGGAAGGGCTGGGTGAGTCAGGTGTTCTACTCGGGCTTTGATAGTAGGGCTCAGGGGTCGCAGTATTGGTGGGTAAGAGAATGAGGTTTCAGATGGAGAATATGGTAGCTGAGCAGGGGGGCATAGAACATAGAAAATACAGCACAGAACAGGCCCTTCGGCCCACGATGTTGTGCCAAACCTTTGTCCTAGATTAATCATAGATTATCATTGAATTTACAGTGCAGAAGGAGGCCATTCGGCCCTTTGAGTCTGCACCGGCTCTTGGAAAGAGCACCCTACCCAAACTCAACACCTCCACCCAACACCAAGGGCAATTTGGACATTAAGGGCAATTTATAATTGGCCAATTCACCTAACCCGCACATCTTTGGACTGTGGGAGGAAACCGGAGCACCCGGAGGAAACCCACGCAGACACGGGGAGGACGTGCAGACTCCGCACAGACAATGACCCAAGCCGGAATCGAACCTGGGACCATGGAGCTGTGAAGCAATTGTGCTATCCACAATGCTATCGTGCTGCCCTTAAGAACAAATAAATCTACACTATATCATTTAACCGTAATCCATGTACCTATCCAATAGCTGCTTGAAGATCCCTAATGTATCCGACTCAACTACTTCCACAGGCAGTGCATTCCATGCCCCCACTACTCTCTGGGTAAAGAACCTACCTCTGATATCCCTCCGATATCTTCCACCTTTCACCTTAAATTTATGTCCCCTTGTAATGGTTTGTTCCACCCGGGGGAAAAGTCTCTGACTGTCTACTCTATCTATTCCCCTGATCATCTTAGAAACCTCTATCAAGTCGCCCCTCATCCTTCTCCGCTCTAATGAGAAAAGGCCTAGCACCCTCAACCTTTCCTCGTAAGACCTACTCTCCATTCCAGGCAACATTCTGGTAAATCTTCTTTGCACCTTTTCCAGAGCTTCCACATCCTTCCTAAAATGAGGCGACCAGAACTGTACACAGTACTCCAAATGTGGCCTTACCAAAGTTTTGTACAGCTGCATCATCACCTCACGGCTCTTAAATTCAATCCCTCTGTTAATGAACGCTAGCACACCATAGGCCTTCTTCACAGCTCTATCCACTTGAGTGGCAACTTTCAAAGATGTATGAACATAGACCCCAAGATCTGTCTGCTCCTCCACATTGCCAAGAACTCTACCGTTAACCCTGTATTCCGCATTCATATTTGTCCTTCCAAAATGGACAACCTCACACTTTTCAGGGTTAAACTCCATCTGCCACTTCTCAGCCCAGCTCTGCATCCTATCTGTGTTTCTTTGCAGCTGACAACAGCCCTCCTTACTATCCACAACTCCACCAATCTTCGTATCGTCTGCAAATTTACTGACCCACCCTTCAACTCCCTCATCCAAGTCATTAATGAAAATCACAAACAGCAGAGGACCCAGAACTGATCCCTGCGGTACGCCACTGGTAACTGGGATCCAGGCTGAATATTTGCCATCCACCACCACTCTCTGACTTCTATCGGTTAGCCAGTTCGTTATCCAACTGGCCAAATTTCCCACTATCCCATGCCTCCTTACTTTCTGCATAAGCCTACCATGGGGAAGTTTATCAAATGCCTTACTAAAATCCATGTACACTACATCCACTGCTTTACCTTCATCCACATGCTTGGTCACCTCCTCAAAGAATTCAATAAGACTTGTAAGGCAAGACCTACCCCTCACAAATCCGTGCTGACTATCCCTAATCAAGCAGTGTCTTTCCAGATGCTCAGAAATCCTATCCTTCAGTACCCTTTCCATTACTTTGCCTACCACCGAAGTAAGACTAACTGGCCTGTAATTCCCAGGGTTATCCCTAGTTCCTTTTTTGAACAGGGGCACGACATTCGCCACTCTCCAATCTCCTGGTACCACCCCTGTTGACAGTGAGGACGAAAAGATAATTGCCAACGGCTCTGCAATTTCATCTCTTGCTTCCCATAGAATCCTTGGATATATCCCGTCAGGCCCGGGGGACTTGTCTATCCTCAAGTTTTTCAAAATGCCCAACACATCTTCCTTCCTAACAAGTATTTCCTCGAGCTTACCAATCTGTTTCACACTGTCCTCTCCAACAATATCGCCCCTCTCATTTGTAAATACAGAAGAAAAGTACTCATTCAGGACCTCTCCTATCTCTTCAGACTCAATACACAATCTCCCGCTACTGTCCTTGATCGGACCTACCCTCGCTCTAGTCATTCTCATATTTCTCACATATGTGTAAAAGGCCTTGAGGTTTTCCTTGATCCTACCCGCCAAAGATTGTTCATGCCCTCTCTTAGCTCTCCTAATCCCTTTCTTCAGTTCCCTCCTGGCTATCTTGTATCCCTCCAATGCCCTGTCTGAACCTTGTTTCCTCAGCCTTACATAAGTCACCTTTTTCCTCTTAACAAGACATTCAACCTCTCTTGTCAACCATGGTTCCCTCACTCGACCATCTCTTCCCTGCCTGACAGGGACATACATATCAAGGACACGTAGCACCTGTTCCTTGAACAAGTTCCACATTTCACTTGTGTCCTTCCCTGCCAGCCTATGTTCCCAACTTATGCACTTCAATTCTTGTCTGACAACATCGTATTTACCCTTCCCCCAATTGTAAACCTTGCCCTGTTGCACGTACCTATCCCTCTCCATTACTAAAGTGAAAGTCACAGAATTGTGGTCACTATCTCCAAAATGCTCCCCCACTAACAAATCTATCACTTGCCCTGGTTCATTACCCAGTACTAAATCCAATATTGCCCCTCCTCTGGTCGGGAGGGGCAGTAACAGTGTTTTGGAGGGGAGGTCAGTGGTGCTGGTTAGCTTGTATGCCCCAAATTGGGGTGAAGTAGGATTTAAGAAGATTTTGGCTACCATACCGAATTTGGATATGCACCAGTTAATACTGGGAGGGGGGAGGGAAGAAATTTGAATAAAGTGCTGAATCCGTAGGGTGATATGTCCAAGCTGCATTCGCTGAGTTGCGGGGGGGGGGGGAGAGATTTTTTGCATCCGCAGGAAAAAAGTATTCATTCTTTTTGCTAGTACACAATGTGTATTCAAGAATTTGCTTTTTTTTTAATAAACATTTTATTGAGGTATTTTTTGGTTTTACAACAACGACAAAATAAACAATATACATAAGTCTATAAACATAGTGCAAAAAAAGCCTGCTACCTCCCTTGACTCTCTACTCTAAACTAAACTAACCCCCCCCCCCTTTCTGCTGACGATTAATTTTCTGCAAAGAAGTCGACGAACGATTGCCACCTCCGGGCGAACCCTACCAGTGACCCTCTCAAGGCGAACTTGATTGTCTCCAGACAGAGAAAGCTGGCCATGTCAGTAAGCCAGGTCTCCGACTTCGGGGGCTTTGAGTCCCTCCAAGCTAATAGTATCCGTCTCCGGGCTACCAGGGAAGCAAAGGCCAGAACGTCGGCCTCTTTCTCCTCCTGGATTCCTGGATCTTCCGACACCCCGAAAATCGCCACCTCCGGACTAGGTGCCACCCTTGTTTTTAACACCGTGGACATGACGTCTGCAAACCCCTGCCAGAATCCCCTGAGCTTTGGGCATGTCCAGAACATATGGACATGATTCGCTGGCCCCCGCACACCTGCCTTCCACACCAAAGAACCTGCTCATCCGGGCCACTGTCATGTGAGCCCGGTGAATGACTTTGAACTGTATCAGGCTGAGCCTGGCACATGTTGTGGACGCGTTGATTCTACTCAACGCATCCGCCCAGAGACCATCCTCTATCTCTCCCCCTAACTCCTCCTCCCATTTGCGCTTCAGCTCCTCAGTCTGCGTGTCCTCTGACCCCATGAACTCCTTATAGATGTCGGAGACCTTCCCTTCTCCCACCCTCACTCTGGTAACTACCCTATCCTGAATCCCCTTTTGGTGGTAAGAGCGGGAAGGTTGAGACCTGTCCACGTAGGAAGTGCCGCACCTGCAGGTACCTAAATTTGTTTCCCCTCACCAATCCGAATTTCTCCTCCAGCTCCCTCAAGCGAGGACAGCTCCCTTCTATGAACATATCCAACATCCTCTCAATTCCTGCCCTTTGCCATCTCCGAAATCCCCTGTCCATCTTTCCCGGGGCAAACCGGTAGTTATTACAGATTGGGGACCAGACCGATGCTCCCTCCGCTCCCACATGCTTCCTCCATTGCCCTCAGACTCTCAGGACTACCACCACCACGGGGCTGGTGGAGTACCATGCCGGCGGGAATGGCAGAGGCACCATTATCAGCGCTCCCAAACTGGTGCCCTTACATGAAGCCGCCTCCATACGTTAACATGTCGATCCTCCCCCACCACCCACTTCCTGATCATGGCTATATTCGCCGCCCAATAGTAGTTAATGAAGTTCGGCAGCACCAGCCCGCCCACTCCCGGCTCCGCTCAATCATCCCCTTTTTTACTCGCGGGGTCTTGCCCGTCCATACAAAGCCCGTGATAACTTTGTTAACCCGTTTAAAGAAGGAGTGCGGAATAAAGATGGGGAGACACTGGAACACAAACAGGAATCTCGGAAGGACCGTCATCTTCACCGTCAGGACCCTCCCAGCTAGTGACAGTAGGAGAGCGTCCGACCTCAGAAAATCGTCCTTCATTTGGTCCACCAGACGGGCCAGATTAAGTTTGTGTAACCGTTCCCATTCCCGCACCACTTGGATGCCTAGATACCTAAAACTTCCCCCTACCACTCTAATCGGCAGTTCCCCCAATCGCCTCTCCTGTCCCCTTGCCTGGATCACAAACATCTCGCTTTTCCCAATATTCAGTTTGTACCCCGAGAACCGGCCAAATTCCCCCAGAATCCTCATGATTTCTTCCACCCCCCCCCCCCACTGGGCCCGACACATACAGGAGCAGGTCGTCTGCGTAAAGTGAGACTCTGTGTTCCACTCTCCCCCGGACCAACGCCTTATAGCCCCTTGAGGCTCTCAGCGCAATTGCCAGCGGCTCTATAGCTAGCGCGAACAACAGTGGGGAGAGGGGGCACCCCTGCCTTGTCCCCCGGTGTAGCCTAAAATAGTCCGATGCTGTCCTATTCGTCAGTACGCTCGCCACAGGAGCCTGATACAGTAACCTGATCCCGTCAATAAAGCCCCGCCCAAATCCGAACCGTCCCAGCATCTCCCACAAATATTCCCATTCTACTTGATCAAAAGCCTTCTCTGCGTCCATTGCGACCACTACCTCCACCTCTCTACCTCCTAGGGGAATCATGATCGCATTTAGCAACCTTCTTACATGGACACCAACTGCCTTCCCTTAACGAACTCCGTCTGGTCCTCCCCAATAACATACGGAACACAATCCTAGAGGAAAAAATTTTGGCCAGCAGTTTGGCGTCCACATTCACTAGGGATATCGGCCTGTAGGACCCACACAGCTCCGGATCCTTATCCCGCTTCAGAATCAGCAAGATCGTGGCCTGTGACATCGTCGGGGGAAGCACCCCTCTCTCCCTGGCCTCATTGATGTCCTCATCAACAGCGGCCCCAATATCCCAGAGAACATTTTGTTGAACTCCGCTGGGTACCCATCTAGCCCCAGGGCTTTACCCGATTGCATGGCCTTCAGACCCTCCATTATCTCTTCAATCCCGATCGAGGCCCCCAGCCCTTCTACCAGCTCCACGTCCACCTTCGGGAAATTCAGCCCCCCTAGAAAGTGCCTCATCTCCTCCGGCCCCGGTGGGGGTTCCGAACCATAAAGCCTACTATAAAAATCCTTAAAACGCCTTATTCACCCCTGCTGAGTCTCCCACCAGGTTCCCGTTTCCATCCTTTACTTTCCCGATCTACCTGGCTGCCTCCCTCATTCTAAGCTGCTGTGCAAGCATTCTGCTGGCCTTCTCTCTATGCTCATAGATCGCCCCCCTCGCCTTTCTCAGCTGCTCCACGCCCTCCCTGTGGTTAACAAGCCGAACTCCGCCTGTAGCCTCCGCCGTTCCCTTAGAAGCCCTGCCTCTGGGGTCTCCGCATACCTCTTGTCGACCTGTAGTATCTCCTTTACCAGTCGGTCCGTCTCTGCCCTGTCTACCTTTTCCCTATGGGCCCGTATCGAGATCAGCTCCCCTCTAACTACCGCCTTCAATGCCTCCCAGACCACCGCTGCTGAAATTTCCCCCGTGTCACTGACCTCCAGGTAATTCTGAATACATTTCCTCAACCGCCCGCACACCTCCTTGTCCGCTAAAAGTCCAACGTCTAACCTCCAGTGCGGGTGCTGATTACTGTCTTTACTAACCTGCAGGTCAACCCAGTGTGGGGCGTGGTCTGAGATTGTGATCGCCAAGTACGCCGTGTCCACTACCCCCGTCAGTAAAGCCCTACTCAGAATGAAGAAATCAATCTGGGAGTACACTTTATGCACGTGTGAATAGAAGGAGAACTCCTTCACCCTTGGCTGCCCAAATCTCCATGGATCCACCCCCCCCCCCCCAGCTGCTCCATGAACCCTTTTAGCTCGTTAGCCACTGCTGGCACCTTGCCCGTTTTTGAGTTTGACCGGTCCAAGCCAGGGTCAATAACTGTATTGAAGTCCCCTCCCATGACCAGCTTATGTGAATCCAGGTCCGGTATCTTCCCCAACATCCTCTTTATAAACTCCACATCGTCTCAGTTTGGCGCGTATACATTTACTAATACCACCTGCACCCCCTCCAATTTCCCACTGACCATAATGTACTGGCCTCCCCCATCTGAAACTATTCTACCTGCCTCAAACACTACACGCTTGTTGATCAGGATCACGACTGGTCTTTGAGTCCAGTCCCGAGTGGAAAATAAGTCCTACCCAACCTTTCCTTAACCTAATCTGATCAGCTACTCTAAGGTGCATCTCCTGTGGCATTACCATGTCCGCCTTCATTCCTCTCAGATGCGCGAACACGCGTGCCCTCTTGACCGGCCCATTGAGCCCTCTTACATTCCACGTGATCAGCCTAGTTTGGGAGCTTATTGCACCCCCCCCTTCACCGATCAGCCATCCCTTCACTTGGGCCAGTCACCAGCCCGCGCCCCGCGCCTCCACCAGCCCGCCCCCAGGCAGCCTCCACCCCTGACCTCCTCTCTGTCCCTCAGCAACAGTCCCTCCCTCGTCAACAGAACATTTTCCCCCCTCCCCCCCGAGTAACAGCACTAAATAAATCAACCCCTTTGATAAACCTAACATCTATTCACCCCCCACTATGCTTCCGTAGGCTAGCCCACCCAGCTAGCTTGGTGGCCCTCGCTCCCGGCGCCAGACAATCTCTCACCTATTGTCCCTTCCCCACCCTCCCCCCGCTCATACATACATATTCAAATGAAAAACAATCCCAACACAATTGTCTGACAGAGATGAAAAAAAAAACCCTAGTTGAACTCAAACAAAGGAAAAGGTCAAGCAAAAGATCCAGCATCTGAACAAACACACCTCCATCCCCCAACAGTGCAAATACAAACTTTTACCTCACTCAGATCTGCAGCTGGTCCCAGATCCATACAGAAGGCATTACAAATAATGTCCGGAAAAAAACCCAAGAAACAAAAAACTTTTTCTTTGCAAAGCATAAAAGCTACAGCCAAATTCCAAGTTCAAAGTTCTCAGTCCGACATCAGTCCTTTCCTTTTGCGAAGTCCAGCGCTTCGTCTGGCGACTCAAAATAGAAATGTTGTTCCTCGTATGTGACCCAGAGGCGGGCCGGGTACAACAGCCCGAACTTCACCTTTTTCTTGAAAAGGGTCGACCTGATCTGATTGACTCCTGCTCTTCTCCTGGCCACCTCCGCACTTAGGTCTTGATAGATCTGTAGGATACTGTTGTCCCACTTGCAGCTCCGTGCCTGCTTGGCCTACTGTAAAACACGCTCCTTCTCCAGATATCTGTGGAATCTCACCACCATTGCCCTCGGGGTCTCCCATTTGCGGCTTCCTCGCAAACGCTCTGTGAGCCCTGTCCACCTCCAAGGGTCGGGGAATGTCCCATTCCCCAGCAGCTTCTCGAACATGGCCGCTATATATGCCCCAGCTTCGGCTCCTTTGGATCCCTCCGGGAGCCCAACGATCCTCAGGCTCTGCCGGTGAGACCTGCTCTCTAGGTCCTCCACCTTCTCCAGGAGCCTTTTCTGCTGGTCTCTTAACATCCCCACCTCCAACTCCACCGCTGTTTGATGTTCCACCTGGTCAGCCAGTGCCTTCTTTACTTTCTGGATCGCCCGATCTTGGGTATCCAGCCGCGAAATTGCCTCTTTAATCGGGTCCAAGCAGCCCTGCTTCTGCTTGGTGAAGCCCTCCTGGATAACTTGCATCAACTGCTCCGTTGACTGCTGGGTCGACAAGCCAGAGGTCCGATCCTCCGCCATACTTCCTCCCGGTGCAGCTTCAGCCCAAGCCTTCTCTGTCTTTCTGTTTCTGCCTTTACGAGCACTTCTAGTCCTTCTCTCCATGCACCGATGAGGGAATTCAGTTCACAATTGCCTCTGTCATCAATTTTTCAAATCAAGTCCGGTAAAAAAATCGGGGGGATAGGTCCAAAAGTCCGACCTGAGCGGGAGCCACCAAATGTGCGACTTACTCCTTCATAGCCGCCACCGGAAGTTGAGCGAATTTGCTTTTTTATTATGGGGAAGGCCCTGTTTGCTGGGGGGAGGAAAGTAGAATTCTTGACGATTGTTTATCTCAGACCATGCTCCACATTGTGTGGATGTGGTCATAGAGAAGGGGCCAGCACAGAGACTTTCATGGGGGTTGGATGTGAGGACCCAAGTTTTTGTACAAAGGTGGGAAAGGTGATTGAGGATTGTGTGGGGTTCAATAGGAATGGGGAGGTTTCACCATCAGTGGTGTGGGAAGCATTGAAAGCAGTAGATGGGAACCAATGCAGGAAGTTGGAAGGTAGTAAAACAGGGACAGAAATAAAAGGCAGTAAGGGGGAAAGGGTAAGGCAGAGAAGCCATAGTCAAAAATCAAAAAGGGCGACAGTACAAGATACAGTGACTGAGGGGAGCTCAGTGAATAGGACCAGGAATACTAAAAGAAATAAAACGGGAAGTGAAAACATTAATGGTAAGCGGTATGCGGCAGGTTGTTACAGGAAGATGTGGGTTCGACGACAAGGAAAATTAGGAGAAAGGTGAAGAGGAAATATAACTTAGGAGAGGTTACTGATCGAGGTGTTAAGATTAAGAACAGAGGTAAAAAAGCCAACATAAGTGTACTTTACCTGAACGCTCGTAGTATTCGGAATAAGGTAAATGAGTTGATGGCGCAAATCATCGTGAATGACTATGATTTAGTGGCCATTACTGAAACATGGTTAAAGGATGGTCACGACTGGGAGTTAAATATCCGAGGGTATCAAACTTTTCGGAAGGACAGAGTGGATGGTAAGGGAGGTGGTGTAGCTCTGTTATTTAAGGATGACATCCGGGCAACAGTAAGGGATGACATCGGTGCTATGGAGGATAAGGTTGAATCCATTTGGGTGGAAATCAGGAATAGTAAGGCGAAAAAGTCACTGATAGGAGTAATCTATAGGCCACCAAATAGTAACATTATGGTGGGGCAGGCAATAAACAAAGAAATAACAGATGCATGTAGAAATGGTACAGCAGTTATCATGGGGGATTTTAATCTACATGTTGATTGGTTTAACCAGGTCGGTCAAGGCAGCCTTGAGGAGGAGTTTATAGAATGTATCCGCGTTAGTTTCCTCGAACAGTATGTAATGGAACCTACGAGGGAACAAGCGGTCCTAGATCTGGTCCTGTGTAATGAGACAGGATTGATTCAGGATCTCATAGTTAGGGATCCTCTCGGAAGGAGCGATCACAATATGGTGGAATTTAAAATACAGATGGAGGGTGAGAAGGTAAAATCAAGCACTAGTGTTTTGTGTTTAAACAAAGGAGATTACAATGGGATGAGAGAAGAACTAGCTAAGGTAGACTGGGAGCAGAGACTTTATGGTGAAACAGTTGAGGAACAGTGGAGAACCTTCCAAGTGATTTTTCACAGTGCCCAGCAAAGGTTTATACCAACAAAAAGGAAGGACGGTAAAAAGAGGGACAATTGACCGTGGATATCTAAGGAAATAAGGGAGAGTATCAAATTGAAGGAAAAAACATACAAAGTAGCAAAAATCAGTGGGAGACTAGAGGACTGGGAAATCTTTAGGGGGCAACAGAAAGCTACTAAAAAAGCTATAAAGAGTAAGATAGATTATGAGAGTAAACTTGCTCAGAATATAAAAACAGATAGTAAAAGTTTCTACAAATACATAAAACAAAAAAGAGTGGCTAAGGTTAATATTGGTCCTTTAGAGGATGAGAAGGGAGATTTAATAATGGGAGATGAGGAAATGGCTGAGGAACTGAACAGGTTTTTTGGGTCGGTCTTCACAGTGGAAGACACAAATAACATGCCAGTGACTGATGGAAATGAGGCTATGACAGGTGAGGACCTTGAGAGGATTGATATCACCAAGGAGGTAGTGATGGGCAAGCTAATGGGGCTAAAGGTAGACAAGTCTCCTGGCCCTGATGGAATGCATCCCAGAGTGCTAAAAGAGATGGCTAGGGAAATTGCAAATGCACTAGTGATAATTTACCAAAATTCACTAGACTCTGGGGTGGTCCCGGCGGATTGGAAATTAGCAAACGTGACACCACTGTTTAAAAAAGGAGGTAGGCAGAAAGTGGGTAATTATAGGCCAGTGAGCTTAACTTCGGTAGTAGGGAAGATGCTGGAATCTATCATCAAGGAAGAAATAGCGAGGCATCTGGATGAAAATTGTCCCATTGGGCAGACGCAGCATGGGTTCATAAAGGGCAGGTCGTGCCTAACTAATTTAGTGGAATTTTTTGAGGACATTAACAGTGCGGTAGATAACGGGGAGCCAATGGATGTGGTATATCTGGATTTCCAGAAAGCCTTTGACAAGGTGCCACACAAAAGGTTGTTGCATAAGATAAAGATGCATGGCATTAAGGGGAAAGTAGGAGCATGGATAGAGGATTGGTTAATTAATAGAAAGCAAAGAGTGGGGATTAATGGGTGTTTCTCTGGTTGGCAATCAGTAGCTAGTGGTGTCCCTCAGGGATCAGTGTTGGGCCCACAACTGTTCACAATTTACATAGATGATTTGGAGTTGGGGACCAAGGGCAATGTGTCCAAGTTTGCAGACGACACTAAGATAAGTGGTAAAGCAAAAAGTGCAGAGGATACTGGAAGTCTGCAGAGGGATTTGGACAGGCTAAGTGAATGGGCTAGGGTCTGGCAGATGGAATACAATGTTGACAAATGTGAGGTTATCCATTTTGGTAAGAATAACGGCAAAAGGGATTATTATTTAAATGATAAAATATTAAAACATGCTGCTGTGCAGAGAGACCTGGGTGTGCTCGTGCATGAGTCGCAGAAAGTTGGTTTTCAGGTGCAACAGGTGATTAAGAAGGCAAATGGAATGTTGTCCTTCATTGCTAGAGGGATGGAGTTTAAGACTAGGGAGGTTATGCTGCAATTGTATAAGGTGTTAGTGAGGCCACACCTGGAGTATTGTGTTCAGTTTTGGTCTCCTTACTTGAGAAAGGACATACTGGCACTGGAGGGTGTGCAGAGGAGATTCACTAGGTTAATCCCAGAGCTGAAGGGGTTGGATTACGAGGAGAGGTTGAGTAGACTGGGACTGTACTCGTTGGAATTTAGAAGGATGAGCGGGGATCTTATAGAAACATTTAAGATTATGAAGGGAATCGATAGGATAGATGCGGGCAGGTTGTTTCCACTGGCGGGTGAAAGCAGAACTAGGGGGCATAGCCTCAAAATAAGGAGAAGTAGATTTAGGACTGAGTTTAGGAGGAACTTCTTCACCCAAAGGGTTGTGAATCTATGGAATTCCTTGCCCAGTGAAGCAGTAGAGGCTCCTTCATTAAATGTTTTTAAGATAAAGATAGATAGTTTTTTGAAGAATAAAGGGATTAAGGGTTATGGTGTTCGGGCCGGAAAGTGGAGCTGAGTCCACAAAAGATCAGCCATGATCTCATTGAATGGCGGAGCAGGCTCGAGGGGCCAGATGGCCTACTCCTGCTCCTAGTTCTTATGTTATGTAAGGGGCAAGGTAATCTTGTTTAAGGCTCAGGTGGACAGGGAGGCAAGAGAGGAGCGGCAGTGGCTGGTAAAGGATATTTTGGAGGTGGATAAAAAGTATGCGGAGGATCCTACTCCGGATCTTCTGGTGAGGAGAAAGGAATTACAGGCAAGGTTTGACCTTCTGTCCACAGGAAAGACAGTTTGGCAGTTGAATCGGGCGATGGGGGCTGTGTACGGGTTTGAGGAGAAGCCATTTTCTGGCCTGTGGTGTGAGGTGCTGCAGAGGATGAATGCCTCAACCTCGTGTGCGAGGCTGCGGTTGATACAGCTAAAGGATGTACACAGAGCGTACCTGACAAAGTCGAGGATGAGCCGGTTTTTTGAGGGGGTGGAAGATACTTGTGCGCGGTGTGTTTAAAATGTTAATATATCAAAAACTTGCCTGAAAATATTTTCAAAAAAATAAAATGACCACGGTCCAACAAATAACAATTTAAGTGGTGTGTGCCAATGCGGGGAAATTTAATCTTCTGTAAGGTATTGAAGAAGGGACAGAAAATTTGTGAATAAGACAACACAGAAAAGGAAAGGGGAATAGGAAGAAGTACTCCGCAGTAGCCTTCTCATTCGCACTGAGCTCCACTCTGCTAAGTAACTGGAGGAAGTATTTATTGTATAAAAGCAGTCAAGGACAAGGACTATCGTAACATCTCACCTCAGGCAGAACATTTCTACTACTTCCAGCTGAGAGCCACAGTACGACCTCAAAAACTTATATTTTTCTAGAGGTTAGTTAAGTCTATTTGAATGGTTTTATAATTTTGAAATTTATAAGATATTGAATATAAACACAACAGTCGGATCCATACAGTCTGGTGGGAGCCGGTGATGTAATGATATTGTTGCTGGATTAGTGATTCAGCAACCAAGGGTAATGATCTGGGGACCCGGGTTCGAATCCCATCAAGGCAGGTGGTGGAATTTAAACTCAATAAAATATCTGCAATTAATAATAATAATAATAATAATAATAATAATAATCGCTTATTGTCACGAGTAGGCTTCAATGAAGTTACTGTGAAAAGCCTCGAGTCGCCACATTCCGGCACCTGTTCGGGGAGACTGGTATGGGAATTAAAAGTTTAATGACGACTATGAAACAATTGCTGATTGTAGTAAAAACCCATTCGGTTCACTAATGTCCTTAAGGGAAGGAAATATGCCGTCCCAACCTGGTCTGACCTTCATGTGACTCCAGACCCGCTGCAATGTGATTGACTCTTAAATGGCCTAGCAAGTCACTGAGTTGTATTCAACCATTATGAAAACATGAAAAAGGAATGAAACCGGACGGAACAGCCGGCATCGACCCAGATGCCGGAAACAACATCGGCAAACCCTGTTGATCTTGTAAAGTCCTCCTGACTAGCATCTGGGGGCTTGTGCCAAAGTTGGGAGAGCTGTCTCACAGACTAGTCAAGGAACAGCCTGATATAGTCATATTGACAGAACCATACCTTACAGATAATGTCCCAGACACCACTGTCATCATTCCTGGATGTGTCTCATCTCACCGGCAGGACTGACCCAGCAGAGGTGGCGGCACAGTGGTATACAGTCAGGAGGGATTTGCCCTGGGAGTCCTCAACAACACCTCAGGACCTCATGAATTCTCATGGCTTCAAGTTAAACACGGGCCAGGAAACCTCCAGCTGATTACCGTCCACCATCAGCTGATGAATCGGTACTCCTCCATGTTGAACACCACTTGGAGGAAGCACTGAGGGTGGAATGGATGTAGAATATGCTCTGGGTGGGGACTTCAATGTCTATCACCAAGAGTGGCTCAGTAGTACCACCACAGACCAAGCTGGCCGGGTCCTAAAGGACAGAGCTGCTAAACTGGGACTGCAGCATGTGGTGAGGGAACCAACAAGAGGGAACAACATACTTGACCTCATCCTCACTAACCTGCTTGAAGATACTCTCCATCGTGTTGTGTGGCACTACCACCGTGCTAAATGGCTAGACTTCCAACAGAAATTGACGCATCCCTAGCCAGGCTGTTCCAGTACAGCTGCAACAGTGGCATCTACCTGACAATATGGAAAATTGCCCAGCCGTGCACACAAAAGAGGACAAATCCAACCCAATCAATTACCGCTCTATCAGTCTACTCTCGATCATCTGCAAAGTGATGGAAGGAGTTATCAACAGTGCTATCAAGCGGCACTTACTCAGCAATAACTTGCTCACGGACTTTCAGTTTGGGTTCCGCCAGAGTCACACAGCTCCTGACCTCATTACAGCCTTAGGTCAAACATGAGCAAAAGAGCTGAATGCTACAGGTGAGGTGAGAGTGACTGCCCTTGTCATCAAGGCACCATTTGACCGTGTGTGGCATCAAGGAGCCCTAGCAAAACTGGAGTCAATGGGAATCAGGGGGAAAACCCTAGGCTGGTTGGAGTCATACCTGGCACCAAGGAAGATATTGTGGTGATTGGAGGTCAATCATCTCAGCTCCAGGACATTACTGCAGGAGTTCCTCAGGGTAGTATTCCTGGCCCAACCCTCTTCAGCTGCTTCATCAATGACCTGCCTTCCATAATAAGGCCATAAGTGGTGATGTTTTCAGATGACTGCTCAATATTCAGCAAAATTCACGAATCCTCAACATTCACGACTCCTCAGATAACAAAGCAGTCCAGGTCCAAATGAAATGAAAATCGCTTATTGTCACAAGTAGGCTTCAATGAAGTTACTGTGAAAAGCCCCTAGTCGCCACATTCCGGCGCCTGTTCGGGGAGGCTGTTACGGGAATTGAACGGTGCTGCTGGCCTGCCTTGGTCTGCTTTCAAAGCCAGCGATTTAGCCCTGTGCTAAACAGCCCGCAGCAAGACCTGGACAACTCCCAGTCAACACACAGGCATGGCAGCCCGTAGACCTGCTCCTCTCTTTGCCAATGCCGACCTGGCCAGGCTTCTCAATGCTGTCGGTGAGAGACGGGGCATCCTGTTCCCCCGAGAGGGGTGGAGGGCCAGCAGTAGGGCCACCAATAGCGCCAAGGAGGCAGTGGCAGTCATTGCAGGCATCGTGATAAGGAGGACTAGCATCCAATGTTGGAAGAAGACTAACGATCATACCAAGCTGGCAAGTTACCATCTCTCTCTGAGCATCAGTTCCGCCTGCCACCCCTGAAATTTCCAAATCCCCACTCATCCCACAAATCACTGACTGACGCCTCGCACCCTCCCCAAAATCCGATCTTTATGATTGTTCCTCAGTAGCCCCTGGCGCCCACCAGCACAACTCCTTCATGTCCAGTTGTGGTGCCCACACATGCCATTGCTATAGACTCTCCCGGTCCATTAAGCGCACTGCTCACAAAACCCCAGAGGAAGAGATGGTCCATAATAAGTGGGAAAGAGCCAAAGCGGGCGGAGTGCCAGAAATACGAGTTCTCACACTCTTATGATGAATGGGCCCTGGAAATCGCGGATTGGCCCAGGAGAGAGCAGTCACCGACAGTGCGATTGGCTTGCGTCGCAGTGGTGAGGATCCACTGCCCATTCACCCAGATGACTTTTCTCAAGTGAGTTGTTCATGGAAGGCAAGATGATCCTCCCCGCTCATGGACCACATGTCCATTCTCTCACAGGACCTCTATCTGATGCGGCCGCGCCACCCGGAGCCGTCCGCCTCCCTGCCACCCAAGAGACCACCTTGGAGGAGAGCTCCGAGGAGACCACCGTCGAGGGGTCACAGCTTCACCCCCAGCTTCCACCCGTGCAGAGAAATACACCTCGGTGGGCGACATTAATGGACAGGCTTCTGGGGCACAACCTGGTGGGCACCACACAGTTGCTGATACACATCAAGTGGAGGTAGGAACATTCATGGGAGGCCACAGTCGGAGGTCTGCTGGATCCCAGGACTCAGCTGAGTCCCAATCAGATGCTGAGCCTCTGGACAAGGTTATCCCAGATTTGATGCAGCTGCCAGGACACGGCCATGGATTCAGGAGGGGATGTCAGCAATGTTCCAGCACGTGCATAGCCGGTTGGAGGAGTCCTAAAAGCTACGTGCGCAGGAGATGATGCCGACAATGCATGTCACCGAGGCCAACACTGCTAGGGTGGTGACCGCAGTGGAAAGGCTGCAGCACTACGTAAGCATCTTAAATGGTGGTGTACAAGACGACCACGGATAAGGGCCTCAACATCATGCCTCATTCGATGAGGGACATGTCCCAGACACAGGTGGACATTGCCGAGGTACTCCAGATCATGGCCCAGTCACGGAGGACCATCGCTGAGGGCGTTAACATCATGGTGCACCAGGACCAGATCTTACAGAGGCCTCTGGGATTCACTCCAGCTGCCCCTCTATCCCATAGAGACCCCAGGGCCCTATGGGCATCGTAAGGGTGAAAGAGGCCCTTGAGCTGCATGCCTGAAAATGGAAATGGCTACTCACCTCCTCAGTTCCCCATTTCAGCCACTGCATCAGCTTCATGATTTTAAAAAGCACGATTTGTTGCTGGGGAGTCGTTTAATTCCTGGGAGGCTGTTACATTCGATGTCAATCTCGCTAATGAGATTGAAATGAATGCAAATTGGGGTTAATATATACTTGCCATATTTGGGCGAGATCCGGAACATGGATCGGGCAGCGGGAATCTCGATTTTGATCATTCTCCCTATTTAACCAGCGTGCGCAGATCCATGCCGCGCAACACAATGGTTAAATCGCGCCCAATATAAGATCATGTTCTTAAATATGTCCTTAATACCGTTCCTGTTTACCTCCAATTGTTTCTATTTTTTATAGAAAGTGATTTTAAATTTTTAATAGAGGAATTTGCTGAGGTAAGATCTAAGAATATCTCCCGAATAGATAAGGAGAGACAATACCATCATAAAAGCTATTAAAGTTCCTTTGGAAATGACTTTAGAGCTTTTTCTTATCTTGCCTTAGTGTGAAGAGGACGTGAAAGGCCCTGGTATTACTTTATGTGTGGCACAGACGATGTCTGTTTAACACCTGTTGAAACCAAAGCTGTCAGCTAATGCTGCCCATATATAAGCCTTAAGGCTTCTAGGTAAAAATGACTCTACATGAATATGTGTCCACTTTATCAATTCTAAAGTATAATATCCTAAACACATATGAATTATTTTTCAAATGCATTTTTATTCACATTTTTCAAATGTTATATGTCAACAATAAAATAATAAACAACCCCCCCCCGAAATCCACCCCCCCGTCTGACACGGCCCCCAACAGCAACCCACCTCCCCTAGTTATCCACTCCCCCCAACCACCCTACCTAACAGCGAACGGTGACCAACTTTAAAGTACATTGCTGCCTTCTCCGGTAGAATCCCTCAATTTCCCCTGTCACCATGTCCTTAACTTTCTCAAGATATAAGAATTCCATAAGATCCCCAACCATACTGAGGCACAGTGTGGAGAAGCTGACCTCCACCCAAGCAGCAATCAGCGAGGCGAAGGCCAGGACTCCTGGCCCCCACTCCTGTCTCCAGCTCTGGCAGGTCTGAAACCTCAAATTAGGCCCCTAAGGGACAGGGCTTCAGTTCAATTTGTAAAATCGTTGACATGGTGCTGAAGGAGACTCAGAACCCCACAAGCTTAGGACACGGCCAGAACATGTGTACATGATTAACCGGGCGCCTCCCATACCCCTCACACTTATCCTCCACTCCCGCAAACCTGCTCATCCTGGATTTGGTGAAATGGGCCCGATGCACTACCTTCAAATGTATCAACCCTAACCTCGCAAATGATGATGTTGCATTCACATCATGCAAAGCCTCACATCACACACCATTCTCCAACCCTAACTCCTCCTCCCACTTTGCCTTCACCCCCTCCACAAACATTGCCTCTTCCACCAGAATCCTGCCATAATTCCCCGACGCGCTCCCCTCCTCCGTCCCTGCCAGCGACAAAACCCTCTCCAACAATGAGCAAGGAGGCACCAAGGCATACAAAGTGGCAGGATTAGTGGGAGGCGAGAGGACTGGGAAATCTTTAGGGGGCAACAGAAAGCTACTAAAAAAGCTAAAAAGAGTAAGATAGATTATGAGAGTAAACTTGCTCAGAATATAAAAATGGATAGTAAAAGTTTGTCCAAATATATAAAACAAAAAAGAGTGGCTAAGATAAATATTGGCCCTTTAGAGGATGAGAAGGGAGATTTAATAATGGGAGATGAGGAAATGGCTGAGGAACTGATCAGGTTTTTTGGGTCGGTCTTCACAGTGGAAGACACAAATAACATGCCAGTGACTGATAGAAATGAGGATATGGCAGGTGAGGACCTTGAGATGATTGTTATCACTCAGGAGGTAGTGATGGGCAAGCTAATGGAGCTAAAGGCAGACATGTCTCCTGGTCCTGATGGAATGCATCCCAGAGTGCTAAAAGAGATGGCTAGGGAAATTGCAAATGCACTAGTGATAATTTACCAAAATTCTCTAGACTCTGGGGTGGTCCCGGTGGATTGGAAATTAGCAAACGTGACACCACTGTTTAAAAAAGGAGGTAGGCAGAAAGCGGGTAATTATAGGCCAGTGGGCTTAACTTTGGTAGTAGGGAAGATGCTGGAATCTATTATCAAGGAAGAAATAGCGAGGCATCTGGGTGGAAATTGTCCCATTGGGCAGACGCAGCATGGGTTCATAAAGGGCAGGTCGTGCCTAACTAATTTAGTGGAATTTTTTTAGGACATTACCAGTGGGGTAGATAACGGGGAGCCAATGGATGTGGTATATCTGGATTTCCAGAAAGCCTTTGACAAGGTGCCACACAAAAGGTTGCTGCATAAGATAAAAATGCATGGCATTAAGGGTAAAGAACAAAGAATAAAGAAATGTACAGCACAGGAACAGGCCCTTCGGCCCTCCAAGCCCGTGCCGACCATACTGCCCGACTAAACTACAATCTTCTACACTTCCTGGGTCCGTATCCTTCTATTCCCATCCTAGTCATATATTTGTCAAGATGCCCCTTAAATGTCCCTATCGTCCCTGCTTCCACTACCTCCTCCGGTAGTGAGTTCCAGGCACCCACTACCCTCTGCGTAAAAAACTTGCCTCGTACATCTACTCTAAACCTTGCCCCTCTCACCTTAAACCTATGCCCCCTAGTAATTGACCCCTCTACCCTGGGGAAAAGCCTCTGACTATCCACTCTGCCTATGCCCCTCATAATTTTGTATACCTCTATCAGGTCGCCCCTCAACCTCCTTTGTTCCAGTGAGAACAAACCGAGTTTATTCAATCGCTCCTCATAGCTTATGCCCTCCATACCAGGCAACATTCTGGTAAATCTCTTCTGCACCCTCTCTAAAGCCTCCACATCCTTCTGGTAGTGTGGCGACCAGAATTGAACACTATACTCCAAGTGTGGCCTAACTAAGGTTCTATACAGCTGCAACATGACTTGCCAATTCTTATACTCAATGCCCCGGCCAATGAAGGCAAGCATGCCGTATGCCTTCTTGACTACCTTCTCCACCTGTGTTGCCCCTTTCAATGACCTGTGGACCTGTACTCCTAGATCTCTTTGACTTTCAATACTCTTGAGGGTTCTACCATTCACTGTATATTCCCTACCTGCATTAGCCCTTCCAAAATGCATTACCTCACATTTGTCCGGATTAAACTCCATCTGCCATCTCTCCGCCCAAGTCTCCAGACAATCTAAATCCTGCTGTATCCTCAGACAGTCCTCATCGCTATCCGCAATTCCACCAACCTTTGTGTCGTCTGCAAACTTACTAATCAGACCAGTTACATTTTCCTCCAAATCATTTATATATACTACAAAGAGCAAAGGTCCCAGCACTGATCCCTGTGGAACACCACTGGTCACAGCCCTCCAATTAGAAAAGCATCCCTCCATTGCTACCCTCTGCCTTCTATGGCCTGGCCAGTTCTGTATCCACCTTGCCAGTTCACCCCTGATCCCGTGTGACTTCACCTTTTGTACTAGTCTACCATGAGGGACCTTGTCAAAGGCCTTACTGAAGTCCATATAGACAACATCTACTGCCCTACCTGCATCAATCATCTTAGTGACCTCCTCGAAAAACTCTATCAAGTTAGTGAGACACGACCTCCCCTTCACAAAACCGTGCTGCCTCTCACTAATACGTCCATTTGCTTCCAAATGGGAGTAGATCCTGTCTCGAAGAATTCTCTCCAGTAATTTCCCTACCACTGAAGTAAGGCTCACCGGCCTGTAGTTCCCGGGATTATCCTTGCTACCCTTCTTAAACAGAGGAACAACATTGGCTATTCTCCAGTCCTCCGGGACATCCCCTGAAGACAGCGAGGATCCAAAGATTTCTGTCAAGGCCTCAGCAATTTCCTCTCCAGCCTCCTTCAGTATTCTGGGGTAGATCCCATCAGGCCCTGGGGACTTATCTACCTTAATATTTTTTAAGACACCCAACACCTCGTCTTTTTGGATCACAATGTGACCCAGGCTATCTACACCCCCTTCTCCAGACTCAACATCTACCAATTCCTTCTCTTTGGTGAATACTGATGCAAAGTATTCATTTAGTACCTCACCCATTTCCTCTGGCTCCACACATAGATTCCCTTGCCTATCCTTCAGTGGGCCAACCCTTTCCCTGGCTACCCTCTTGCTTTTTATGTACGTGTAAAAAGCCTTGGGATTTTCCTTAACCCTATTTGCCAATGACTTTTCATGACCCCTTCTAGCCCTCCTGACTCATTGCTTAAGTTCCTTCCTACTTTCCTTATATGCCACACAGGCTTCGTCTGTTCCCAGCCTTTTAGCCCTGACAAATGCCTCCTTTTTCTTTTTGACGAGGCCTACAATATCACTCGCCATCCAAGGTTCCCGAAAATTGCCGTATTTATCTTTCTTCCTCAGAGGAACATGCCTGTCCTGTATTCCTTTCAACTGACACTTGAAAGCCTCCCACATGTCAGATGTTGATTTGCCCTCAAACATCCGCCCCCAATCTATGTTCTTCAGTTCCCGCCTAATATTGTTATAATTAGTCTTCCACCAATTTAGCACATTCATCCTCGGACCACTCTTATCCTTGTCCACCAGTACTTTAAAACTTACTGAATTGTGGTCACTGTTACCGAAATGCTCCCCTACTGAAACATCTACCACCTGGCCGGGCTCATTCCCCAATACCAGGTCCAGTACCGCCCCTTCCCTAGTTGGACTGTTTACATATTGTTTTAAGAAGCCCTCCTGGATGCTCCTTACAAACTCCGCCCTGTCTAAGCCCCTGGCACTAAGTGAGTCCCAGTCAATATTGGGGAAGTTGAAGTCTCCCATCACCACAACCCTGTTGTTTTTACTCTTTTCCAAAATCTGTCTACCTATTTGCTCCTCTATCTCCCTCTGGCTGTTGGGAGGCCTGTAGTATACCCCCAACATTGTGACTGCACCCTTCTTATTCCTGATCTCTACCCATATAGCCTCACTGCCCTCTGAGGTGTCCTCTCGCAGTATAGCTGTGATATTCTCCCGAATAAGTAGCGCAACTCCGCCTCCCCTTTTACATCCCCCTCGATCCCGCCCGAAACATCTAAATCCTGGAACGTTTAGCTGCCAATCCTGCCCTTCCCTCAACCAGGTCTCTGTAATGGCAACAACATCATAGTTCCAAGTAGTAATCCAAGCTCTAAGTTCATCTGCCTTACCCGTAATGCTCCTTGCATTAAAACATATGCACTTCAGGCCACCAGACCCGCTGTGTTCAGCAACTTCTCCCCGTCTGCTCTGCCTCAGAGCCACACTGTCCCTATTCCCTAGTTCTCCCTCAATGCTCTCACCTTCTGACCTATTGCTCCCGTGCCCACCCCCCTGCCATACTAGTTTAAACCCTCCCGTGTGACACGAGCAAACCTCGCGGCCAGGATATTTATGCCTCTCCGGTTTAGATGCAACCCGTCCATCTTATACAGGTCACACCTGCCCCGGAAGAGCTCCCAGTGGTCCAGATAACGGAAACCCTCCCTCCTACACCAGCTGTTTAGCCACGTGTTTGTCTGCTCTATCTTCCTATTTCTAGCCTCACTGGCACGTGGCACAGGGAGTAATCCCGAGATTACAACCCTCGAGGTCCTGTCTTTTAACTTTCTGCCTAGCTCCCTGAACTCCTGCTGCAGGACCTCATGCCCCTTCCTGCCTATGTCGTTAGTACCAATATGTACAACGACCTCTGCCTGTTTGCCCTCCCCCTTCAGGATTCCCTCTACCCGTTCGGAGACATCCTGGACCCTGGCACCAGGGAGGCAACATACCATCCTGGAGTCTCTTTCACGTCCACAGAAGCGCCTATCTGTGCCCCTGACTATAGAGTCCCCTATTACTATTACTCTTCTGCGCTTTGACCCTCCCTTCTGAACATCAGAGCCAGCCGTGGTGCCACTGCTCTGGCTGCTGCTGTTTTCCCCTGATAGGCTATCCCCCCCGACAGTATCCAAAGGGGTATATCTGTTCGAGAGGGGGACAACCACAGGGGATTCCTGCACTGACTGCCTGCCCTTTCTGGTGGTCACCCATTTCTCTGCCTGCACCTTGGGTGTGACCACATTTACATAACTGCGATCTATGACGCTTTCCGCCACCTGCATGCTCCTAAGTGCATCCAATTGCTGCTCCAACCGAACCATGCGGTCTGTGAGGAGCTGCAGTTGGGTGCACTTTCTGCAGATGAAGCCATCCGGGACACTGGAAGCCTCCCGGACCTGCCACATCTCACAGTCATCTCACAGTAAAGTAGTAGCATGGATAGAGGATTGGTTAATTAATAGAAAGCAAAGAGTGGGGATTAATGGGTGTTTCTCTGGTTGGCAATCAGTAGCTAGTGGTGTCCCTCAGGGATCAGTGTTGGGCCCACAATTGTTCACAATTTACATGGATGTTTTGGAGTTGGGGACCAAGGGCAATGTGTCCAAGTTTGCAGACGACACTAAGATGAGTGGTAAAGCAAAAAGTGCAGAAGATACTGGAAGTCTGCAGAGGGGTTTGGATAGGTTAAGTGAATGGGCTAGGGTCTGGCAGATGGAATACAATGTTGACAAATGTGAGGTTATCCATTTTGGTAGGAATAACAGCAAAAGGGATTATTATTTAAATGATAAAATATTAAAACATGCTGCTGTGCAGAGAGACCTGGGTGTGCTAGTGCATGAGTCACAAAAAGTTGGTTTACAGGTGCAACAGGTGATTAAGAAGGAAAATTGAATTTTGTCCTTCATTGCTAGAGGGATGGAGTTTAAGACTAGGGAGGTTATGCTGCAATTGTATAAGGTGTTAGTGAGGCCACGCCTGGAGTATTGTGTTCAGTTTTGGTCTCCTTACCTGAGAAAGGATGTACTGGCGCTGGAGGGTGTGCAGAGGAGGTTCACCAGGTTAATCCCAGAGCTGAAGGGTTGGATTACGAGGAGAGGTTGAGTAGACTGGGACTGTACTCATTGGAATTTCGAAGGATGAGGGGGGGATCTTACAGAAACATATAAAATTACGAAGGGAATAGATAGGATAGATACGGGCAGATTGTTTCCACTGGCGGGTGAAAGCAGAACTAGGGGGCATAGTCTCAAAATAAGGGGAAGTAGATTTAGGACTGAGTTAAGGAGGAACTTCTTCAGCCAAAGGGTTGTGAATCTATGGAATTCCTTGCTCAGTGAAGCTGTTGAGGCTCCTTCATTAAATATTTTAAAGATAAAGACAGATAGTTTTTTGAAGAATAAAGGGATTAAGGGTTATGGTGTTCGGGCCGGAAAGTGGAGCTGAGTCCACAAAAGATCAGCCATGATCACATTGAATGGCGGAGCAGGCTCGAGGGGCCAGATGGCCTACTCCTGCTCCTAGTTCTTATGTTCTTAAGTTTGTGTTCTTAAAGGGAATGTCAGGAAAACCGTTTTTGTCCAAAATTGCAAACCTGTAGGCACTAAATCATCTCCAACACTGAAAGCCCAAATTTCTCCAATAACTCCTGCATGCTCGCAAATCGCCCTTCTAAAAACAAATCCCTTATCCCTTCCACCCCCTTTCTCCTCCCATCCCCTAAACCTCGCTGGCTCAACAAGTGATTCGCACAGATCAGTGCCAGCTTCGTTACCGCCCCCGATGTAAAGTGTTGCCAAAATTGTCTCCATATCTTCAATGTGGAGACTACCACCGGCTTCGCTGAATATTTCCCCAGAGAAAACGGCAGCGAGGCTGTCAGTAACGCCCTTAACCCCGCCCCCCTACGTGACCCGACTCAATCCGCACCCATACAGCCTCCGATCCCCACACCACCCAACACCTTCTCCACATCCATGGCCCAATAATAATATATCAGGTTCGGCAACGCCAAGCCCCCTGACTGCCGGTCTCTCTGGAGGACCGTCTTCCAAATCCTAGACACATTACCAGCCAAATAAGAGACAAAATCAATTCCTCCATCCCTCCAAAAAAGCATTTCAGCAGAAAAACCGGCAAACACTGGAACAGAAGAAGGAACCGCGGCAAAACATCCATTTTCACCAACTGAATTCTGCCGGCCAAGGACTGCAGGAGGCTATCCCACCTCTGTTAGTCTGCCTTAACCCTGCTCACTAAACTCGTGAAGTTCAACTTCTGAAGGTGGACCCAATCCCAAACTACCTACACCCCCGGATACCTGTAATGGGAACCCGTTAAGCGGAATGGTAACACCTCCAGATTGGCTCACCTCCCGGTGGAGTAATTGGAAAACACTCACTTTTCTCCCAATTCAATTTATACCGTGAAAAAGCCCCAAAACGCTTCAGCAGCGCCATGATATCACCCATTGTGGGGATCGGCGCTGTCACATAAAGATCAGCGTACAAGGACATCCTGTTTTTTGACCGCACCTCCCATTATCCGAGGCCCTCAGGGCAATGGCCAAAGGGATGTAAGGCATCCCTGCCTCATTCCCCTGTGTAACTGAAAATATCCCGAGCTAACATTATTTGCAAGGAAACAGGCCTTAGGTGCCTTGTTGAGCAACTGGACCCACGCTACGAATTTAGGCTCCATCCCAAATCGTTCCAACATCACAAACAAATACCCCCATTTTACCCTATCAAAAGCCTTCTCAGCATCCAATGCCACAGTAACCTCCTGCTGTCTTCCTTCTGCCGGGGACAGTACCAGGTTTAAAAGCTGCCTCACATTCGACGACAACCATCATCCCTTCACAAACTCCGCCTGATCTTCCCCAATAACCTGAGGGAGACACTCCTCCAGCCTCAGCGTTCAAATCTTGGTCAAAATCTTGGCATCCATATTTAGTAAGGAAATCGGGTGCTATGACCCACACTTCACCGGGTCCTTATCCTTCTTTAGCAGAAGTGAGATGGACGCTGGCACCTTTGCCTGTGGAAGAGACCACGTGCTACCGAATCCTCAAACATCTCCACCAATAACGGCACCAGTCGATCAGCAAACATTTAATAAAATTTCACCAGGAACCCATCCAGCCCCAGCGCCATACTGATCTGCATGTGCCCAATCACTGTCCAGACCTCCTCCGTTCCACTTCCGGTACTCTTCTTCTACCTTAGGACACCCCAACCCCTCCAGAAATTCCCACATATCCGGCTCCTCCCCCAGCTGCTCCGACCTGTAGAGGTTCCAGACTCCTAAACGACCCTCTTATGGACTGACGTCATTAACACTACACCCCTGCATGCTTCACCCGATGCCGGTGTTATGTAGTTACATTGTGTTGCCCTATTATGTATTTTCTTTTATTTCCTTTCTTTTCATGTGCTTAATGATCTCTTCAGCTGCTCGCAGAAAAATACTTTTCACTGTACCTCGGTACACGTGACAATAAACAAAATCCAAATCCAAATCCAAATCTTGTAAAACACTTCAAAAGCCCCGTTGACTTTATCCAGCGCGAACACAAGTCCCCCACCTCAATCGCGATTCTGGACAATCTCTTGGGAGGCTGCTTGCCGCCTCAACTGACCGGCCAGAAGGCAACTGGCCCTCTCCCCATATTCATATGTTACCCCGCCTCGAGCGCCACAACTGGCACACCGCCTTATCCACAGATAGTAGTTCAAATTGCATCTGCAACTTCTTTCTACTAGTCAGAAGCTCTGGGATGGGCGTCACCCGAGTACCTTCTGCCCACTTCCAAGATCTAGTTTGCCAACCATTGGCGCTCTTCAGTTGCCTCCCTGTCCACCTGCACCTTGTGCGAGGTCATCTCCCCTCTCACCACTGTCTTCAGGGTATCCCACGCCACCGAGGTAACAATTCCCCATTCTTATTTAACTCCACATACTTATCAATCACCCTGGCCATCTGCACACAAATCCCAAATCTGCTAACAGCCCCTCATCCAAACTCTACGCCGGACGCTGGGCCAGCCCCACCTCCAAGACCCCATCCACTAGGTGCGGAATGTGATCTGAAATCACTATCATGGAATATTCCCCTTTCCTTACCCCTGACAGCAGAGACCTACCCATCACACAAAAGTCGATGTACACATTGTGCGCTGGAGCGAGAAAGGAGAATTCCCTGCCCCCAGGGTGCAAATTCCACTACGGATCTGCTCCACCCATGTAATTCATGAAATCAGCCAATAAATTCGCTATCCCCGAAGGGGCCAACGACTTCCTCTTAGACTGATCCAACTTAGGGTTCAGAACGCTATTCAAATCTCCGCCAAAATCAGCTAGTGGATATCCGTATCTGGCATGGCTGCCAGCTCTTCATGAACTCTACATTGTCCCAATTTGGAGCGTACACGCTCAATAAAACCATCGACTTACCTCCCAATGTTCCCAGAACTATAACATACCTGTCACTCTGGTCGGCTAACACATTCTCCACCTGGAACCAAATTTCGTTAATTAGTATTGCCACCTGCCGGGGCATGCTGTCAAATCCTGAGTGGAACACCTGGCTCACCCAACCCTTAATCTGATCCGTCACCCGAGGGTGGGTGTCTTGCAAAAGCACACATTGACCCTCAAGCTCTTCAAGTAAGAGAAACCTCTTGTTCGCTGAACTGGACCTCCCAACCCCCGAGTTCCAAGTAACCAATCGAACTGGGGGTTTCTCACCCATCCTCCCTTCAAGCCATTTCCACAGTGAGGGAATCTCCCCTCCTCCCCCCATAACTGGAGCCCATCCAAGATGGCGGCCAGCTCCACCCTCCTGATGGGACAAAAAACAACCCCCAGTCACCGTCATCACTCTACCCATTCTGCTCCCACATCCCATAAATCCCCCAGCTAATTGGGGCAGCACGGTAGCATTGTGGATAGCACAATTGCTTCACAGCTCCAGGATCCCAGGTTCGATTCCGGCTTGGGTCTGTGCGGAGTCTGCACATCCTCCCAGTGTGTGCGTGGGTTTCCTTCGGGTGCTCCGGTTTCCTCCCACAGTCCAAAGATGTGCAGGTTAGGTGGATTGGCCATAATAAATTGCTCTTAATGTCCACAATTAAGTGTTGGGTGGGGTTACTGGGTTATGGGGATAGGGTGGAGGTGTTGACCTTGGGTAGGGTGCTCTTTCCAAGAGCCGGTGCAGACTCAATGGGCCGAATGGCCTCCTTCTGCACTGTAAATTCTATGATTCTATGATAACTCCCCCTCACCATTCATGCCTTCTAGGTGAATTGAAACCTGCCTAAACAGGTCCAGCAAGCCGCAGCCCCTCCCCCCCACTTCACTCCCGTTCACTAGTCGACCTCAGCTTGCTAGCGAGGTAGCCCCCCGCCAGAGCCCACATCACACAAATTAAGAACCCTAGAAAAGAAACGGAAAACCAATACCACCACACCCAAGAGACAAAACTCCACCAGCCCTTCCTCAACCCTGAGTCCACCTCACAACCCCCCCTTCCCCCAACCAAATACTCCTTCTAAACTACAAATGCTCACCAAATAGAGAAAATAGAACAAACAAAATAAAAATTCCCAAGCAAACCACATTAATTTCAATTAACAACAGTTCTGTACATAAAAGAAAAAGGCAGAAGGGGAACAGGGAAAAAAATAAAACAAATCACACATCTTTACAACAAAAGTCCACATACAACCCTCAGTCTCGCCGGGTACACCACATCAAAGCGACCGCCACTCTTAAAAAGCGCTGACTTCTTATGAAAGGTTGCCCACTTCCTTGCCAATTCTTCCGCGACATCTTGGTATATTTGGATACTGCTGCCTTCCCAACGAATCTCCTGATTATCCGTGGCCCATTTCAGGACCCTCTCCTTTATCTGATAGCTATGAAAATATGCTATCACTGCTCGTGGTGGCTCATTCGCCCGTGGTTTCACCTGGAATGACTGGTGTGCCCGATCAATCTCGAGGGGACACCTGATCGTCCTCCCCCACCAACTTCATCGCCTTGAAAACTTCAGTCGACCTTGGACCCTCCACCCGCTCAGGTCATCCCACAATCCGGAGGTTCTACCGCCTTGACCTATTCTCCAGTTCCTCAACCTTAGCCCTCAGGCTCTTGTTTCTAGCCTCCACCCTCCATAGCTCGGCATTCAGCGAGACCAACTGATCGCTATGTCACGGCAGTGTTGCCTCCATCCCCTTCAACACCTCACTATGCACCCGCACTGTCTCCGAAGTCTTCCCCAAAACCTCCATTATGGGGAACAATGCATTATCCACCGATTTTTTGAGGGTCTCCATAATTTCTTTCCCTTGCCTCTCAAAATGCTTGCCGAATTGTCTTTCAAATTCGACAGCCAATACCTCCGTCAGCTTGTCACTGTAATGGGTGCGGCCCTACCCACCAAGCTTGCCTCTGCCATCTTCAATCCAGCAGCACTCCGCACCTTGCTCAAACCCTCAGAAGGGCTACTGCTCACACCTTTCGACCCAATATTCTTTTTTGTGCCTTTTGACCTCCTCACACAAAATGCTTTCAATTGGGATGAATTTGTCCACCAATTATCCCCGGGAACCAGGTGAAAAGAACCAAAAATCCTGGACTCCAGTGGGAGTCATTCAGTGGGATGACCTTACATGCGACCTTCTTCTTCATGTCGCCACCGGGAGTCAAACACATATGCATTCCTTCTATTCATTCATGTATTTTCTTCACACTATTGCATGCCAGGCGCCAGAGCAGGCAAACCTGGCCACACGCAACCTTTATTTTCCATAACAGCTCTCAGACTTGAATCCTTAGCCTTGCATTCCCGAGCCCAAGGGCATTTTTCAAGATCTTTGACTGGATATGGTTCCGAAATGAAAGGAATGTAAAATTAAATCCAAGGTGCATGATTCAATAATGTTTCACACACATTCAATAATGTTTCATTAGCTTGTGCCGTTTCTGAGTACTCAGGTATTCAATGTTTACAATTGTTTCTAAAAATGTTATGAAATTCTTTAACGCAGTGTTCAGAGCTTATACTCTTAATTTTCTCCAAAACAGAACTCCTTTATCTCTAATTCTGTGTGATGTTATGAATTTAGATTATTTCTGTCAGCAGGTTGCAATCATGTACTTACAGTTATTCAACCTATTCTCAAAAGAATTCCAAGTATTTCTGTGCATTACCAATGGCATATAGAAACCAGTGATTGGAAGGACAAATGATAATTAAATTACACACTGGAGAAGAAGGCTCCACAAATATCCCCATTGTCAAAAATGGGGGAGACCCGCACATCAGATAAGGTTGAAGCATTTGTAACAAACTTCAGCTAAAGTGCTGAGTGGATGATCCATCTCAGCCTCCTCCAGAGGTCCCCAACATCAGTCATCAGCCAATTCGATTCACTCCACATGATAGCAAGAAACAGCTGAAGGCACTAGATACTGCAAAGGCTATGGGCCCTGACAATATTCCTGCATCAGTCCTGAAGACTTGTGCTCCAGAATTTACCATGCTCCTTACTGTGCCAGTGCAGCTACAACATTGGCATCTATCGGCAATGAGGAAAATTGCTCAGGTATGTCCCTGTACACAAAAAGCAGGACAAATTCAAAACAGCTGAACGCCAGAGGTGCAGTGAGAGGTGGCATCAAGGCTGTTTTTGATTGAGTATGGCATCAAGGAGCCCTAGCTGAACTAGACTCAATGGGAATCGGGGGAAAACTCTGCTCGTTGAAGTCATCCCTGGCACAAAGGAAGGTGGTTGTGGTTGCTGGAGATGTCATCTCAGCTCCAGGACATCACTGCAGGGACAGAATTTTATGCCGCCACCAAAGCAGATTCTGAGGTGGGGGGATGGGGGCGTGTAAAATTGAATGGATTGGATTCCCCCTGGGAATCCCCCCGCCGAAGCCCAGATGCAATTTCATGCTTGGGCGAGATGGGTCTTGGGCAGGAAACCCTGCCATTCACCTATTAAGGCCCTTAAGTGGCCAATAAAGGGACATATCCTGCCCAGCTTCAATTTTAAGGCTGCCAGAAGCGGGTGGGGATTGGATATGAAAGTGACATTTGCACCTTTCCCCAATCCGGGCTGGAAGGCGGGCATCTCACTCTGAAGGCGCCCTCAGAATTGGGGTGCCCCCACCCTCAGGACATTTGAGCTCCAGGACTCTCTCCCCTCCTGGCCTACCCACCCCCGGCGCCGCGCACGGATTTATCTCAGGACTTAGTCACAGGCAGAGTGCTGCAGTACTGCTTCTGGCCACTGCCGCACTGTGCTTGGCCAGGTTAATGAGATTTGTCGATCAAACTGATTGGCCAACAGCTCTGCAAGGCAGGACGTCCTTCCCAGGGTAGGCAGAAATCCTGCCCACTGCCAATCAACACCCAAGGGAGTTTAAATGGCAGTGGGACTTAAAGAGTTGACAGCTGATGAGCATTAGGCGCCGACTCTCAGGATGGCGAGCGCCGATTGCTCATCATCTGTAAAATTCCACCCCAGGAGTTCCTCAGGGTAGGCCCTAGGCCCAATCATCTTCAACTGTTTCATCAATGACCTCTCTTGCATCATAAGGCCAAAAGGGGGGATGCTCGCTGATAATAGCGCAATATTCAGCACCATTCATGACTCCTCAGACACAGAAACAGATCATGTCAAAATGTAGCAAGACCTGAACAATATCCAGGCTTGGGCTGACAAGTGGCAAGTGACACACTATTGCCAGGCAATGATCACCTCCTACAAGTGGGGATCCAACCATCACCCCATGATATTCAATGGCATTACCATCACTGAATCCCCCACTATAAACATCTTGGGGGCTACCATTGACCTGAAACTGAACTAAACTAGCCATATAAATACTTTGGCTAAAATAGCAGGTCAAAGGCTAGGAATCGTGAAGCAAGTAGCTCACCTCCTGACTACAAAAAGCTTGTCCACCATGTTATGAGCGAGGCATTTTCAGAACCCCAAAATGTATCATGGAGTTCAACCAACCTCTTCCTTTAATGTATTTGTTGCTTTTCCTAGCACACGGCTTGTTCCCTAGGTGTGAAATTACAATTGTGGACACGTGGGTTTTTAAACACAAATCAATGTTTATTCCATGAACTCAACTTAACATCTTAAATAAACATTGGATCTCTTAACACCCCTTACTTCAAAGATAACGCCGAAAATATTGCAACAGTAAATAATTCCTGAAAATGTTCCTTCAAACTTCCAAGAGACTTAACACCTTTAAACAGAATCACATCAGGTTAAAGGCTTTACTATTATGAGTTTAAATCACCCAAATGATCCAGAGATAGTCTTTCATGGCAAAGATCCAGCTCACTGCAAACACAGACACTCCCAAGCTATTTTCAACTTGCAAAACTAAACAGCAAAATGGCTGATCTGACCTCAGCTCCACCCACTCTCTGACATCACTGATTTCGTAAAGGCACATTGCTTAAACATCCATGTCTTAAAGGTACATGACACCTCCCCCCAAGAAAAAAAAAAAAACCATCAACTTCAAGATGGTTTCATTTTTCACTTTTTCACCATCCACTAAGAAATGTACACAGTAAATATACCTTTTCGTTTTTTGAAAAAAACAACACATGCAAACAGGTATAATAATATAGTCCATTTTTCTTTGCTCTTCTTCCTCCAACCAAAATCCTTCTCGATTGAGTCTTTTTGAACAAAGTCTCTGCACGGTCCATCCATTCCTCTACTCCTCGGCATTTCTCTTTAGAATCAGATACTTTAGTTCAATCCAAACCCAGAGCCCCTTGCAATTCTCCAATACAGGAGCATTGGTGATCACAGCTTTCAGGCAGTCAAAGGCCTGTTGAAAGTCCTCTGTCCATTGAAATTTTTGACGTTTCATTAGCAAGTCCATCAGTGGAGTAATCACGCCACAAAACATTTGCACAAAGGTTCGATCAAATTCATTCATGTGAAGAAATCGCATTATTTCCCTTCGTCTTGAGGGTATCGGAAACTCCGCAAGGAAAGTGATTCGGGCTTCTCTAAATTCACTTTCGGCTAGGTTCATCACCAAACCCACCTCCTGAAGTCAATCGAAGAACTCCATACGATGTTTTAAATGTTCTTTCCATGTCCGGAATTTGAAAATAAAATCAGATTGTCCCAATTTCTCAATGCAATCCCTCAAACGTGGAATAGGATAAGAGTCCGTTCTTGTAACTGCATTCACCTTTCGATAGTCCACACACAACCGTTGGGTACCATCTGGTTTAGGTACTATCACGATGGTGAGCTCCATTGGCTGCAACCCACTTCAATTATGCCATTTTTAAGCATACTCTCAATCTCTTTGTTAACCTGTGCCAATTTTAAAGGGTTAAGTCTATATGGATGTTGTTTGATAGGAACAGCATTTACCACATCTACATCATGTACAGCCATTTTAGTACTTCCCAATATATCTCTACAAACTTGCCCATGTAATATCAATAACTCTTTCAGGACTGTTCATTTTTCCTCTGGAAGGTAACTTAACAATTCATCCCAGTTTTTAAGAACATCCTCATTTTCCAATTTAATTTGAGGTATGTCAAATTCACAGTCATCTGGGTTTGGTTCGTCACTTTGAGTTAGAATCATTAAAACCTCCTTTTTCTCTCCTTCCCTTTCAAAGTACCTTTTAAGCATATTCACATGATACACTCGGTGAGTCTTCCTTCTATCTGGTGTTTTTACCACATAATTCACCTCACCTTCCTTTCAATCTGATACAGTCCACAAAACCAACTTTTAAAGGCTCCCGTACCACTGGTAACAACACTAAAACTTTATCCCCACTGGCAAAACTACGAACTTTGGATTTCTTGTCCGCTACCCGTTTTATCACATTTTGTGCAACTTTCAAATGTTGTCCAGCCAATTCACCTGCTCTATTTAATTGTTCCCTAAAATTTGACACGTAATCCAATAGTGTAATTTCTGATTTCTCACCCACCAATTTTTCCTTAATCAATTTAAGTGGTCCTCTTACCTCATGAACAAAAATTAGTTCAAAAGGACTAAATTTGGTAGACTCATTAGGTGCATCCCTAATCGCAAACAATCCGAATGGGATTCCTTTATCCCAATCCTCTGGGTAATCTTGACAATACGCCCTCAACATTATCTTTAATGTCTGATGCCACCTTTCTAACGCTCCCTGTGATTCTGGATGGTACGCAGTTGATTTAAATTGTTTTATTCCTAAGCTATCCACAACGTCTTTGAATAACCTTGAAGTAAAATTTGTTCCTTGATCCGATTGAATTTCTATGGGTAGTCCATATCTAGTAAAGAATTTAAGTAACTCCGCCACAATCCTTTTAGCTGTAATATGACGTACTGGAAAGGCCTCTGGAAACCTAGTAGACACATCCATTACAGTCAAAAGATATTGATTCCCATTTTTTGTTTTAGGAAGCGGTCCTACACAACCGATTAGAACCCATGTAAAAGGTTCCTCAAATGCTGGAATGGGTATTAAGGGCGCTGGTTTTACCACTGCTTGAGGTTTCCCTATTATTTGACATGTGTGACATGATTGACAAAATTTAACTGCATCTTTATGTAGTCCAGGCCAATAAAAATGTTTCTGGATTTTAGCTTGAGTTTTCCTTGTTCCCAAATGACCTCCCACTGGTACCTCATGTGCAACTCGCAACACCTCCTTTCTATACCTTACCGACAACACTACTTGATGAACATCTGCCCACTTTTCATCCGCCTGCATATGTACAGGTCTCCATTTTCTCATCAAGACATCATTTTTACGGTAATAACACTCTGGTATACTCTCAGATTCCTCCTCCGTATATGATTTCTGATATATCCGTCTTATTTCTACATCTTTCTGTTGTAACTCTACCAATTTTCCTGAACTAAAAATATCCTCCTCAACCTCCACCTGTTCTTGTTCTTTTTCAACCATCTGATCAAAAATCGTTGCTGATAATTGCACTTCAACTTCATCTTCACTCTTTAATTTCTCCTCTTGTCTTAACCTGTGACTTTGCGACCTTGTTACTACACAATCCGGAAAAATCCCAGGATATTCATCCTTCAACACTTCAGTTGTCTGATTTTCCACTGGCTTATCAACCACAGTAGGCATCACTCCCACCTGCAATCCAGCTATATCATTACCCAAGATAAACTGTATTCCTGGACAAGATAGTTTCTCTATTACTCCTACTACCACTTCACCACTCTTCACTGGACTTTCCAACCTTACCTTATATAATGGAACGCTACTCCTCTCACCCTGAATTCCACATATCACCACTTTTTCTGGCAACATTCTTCCCAAATTACATAATTCCTCATCTCTTACCATTAAAGATTGACTAGCCCCTGTATCTCTTAACATTGTGACTTCTTTACCTGCTCCTCCTGATACACATGAGTAAACTTTACCGACACAAGTAAATTCTTTAAAGACATCTGGCACCTTCTTAACAATTACTTCTTGAACAGGCTGAACAATCGTTTGCACCTCCTTCGCTTCCCTTGGGTTTTCCTTTACCACTCTAACAAACCCCACTGTCTTATCCTGTTTTACCACATCAGCCTTCCCAGTGCTTTTCTTCAACCACCAACACTGTGACTTTACATGGCCTAATATATTACAGTGAAAACATCTGAAACTTTTCATTTCTTTTCCACCCTCCTGGATTTCTTTTTTTATCTGAGGTACACTCTCTTTATTTTCTCCCATCAGATCACCTTTACCTTTACCACTTGAGTATTTCTCATGTCCCCAGTTTCTATCCCTCACTGGCTGAAACTGATTTCGGAAACCAATCTTTGATGTATGAACTAATTCCTTATCATCTGCCATTTCCGCTGCTAATCTCGCAGTTCCCTCTGTTCTTCCACGGGAGTTCTCACTCCATCAGGAATTGAATTTTTAAACTCCTTCAAAAGTATAATTTCTCTGAGAGCTTCATACGTTTGGTTGATTTTCAAAGCCCTTATTCACCCATCAAAATTGCTCTGTTTGAGCCTTTCAAAATCCATGTATGTTTGACCAAATTCTTTCCTTAAATTTCTAAACCTTTGTCTGTAAGCTTTAGGCACTAGCTCATATGCACTTAAGATGGATTTCTTCACCTCCTCATACGTTTCAGATACCTCCTCCGGTAGTGATGCAAACACTTCACTAGATCTACCTACCAGCTTTGTTTGAATCAGTAACACCCACATGTCCTGTGGCCATTTCATTTGTTTAGCTACCTTCTCAAATGAAATTAAAAAGGCTTCCACTTCCTTCTCGTCAAACCTTGGCAATGCTTGGACATATTTAAATAGATACCCACCAAGCCTTCGACTATGATGCTCTTTCTCACTATCCTCATCACTATCATCCAACTGTACGTCTCCCTTTATGTCAGCCAAATTTAACTGATTGTCATGTTTCATGGCCATTTTCTGAAGTTCAAACTCCCTCTCTTTATCTTTTTCCCTGATCTGTATCTCCCTTTCTTTTTGTTCTGTTAGGGTTATTCTTTCTTCTCTCTCCTTTTCTTTTTCCTCTCTCTCTCTTTTTCTTTCTTTTTCCTCTCTCTCTCTTTCTCTTTCCTCTCTCTCACTCTCGTATTCAAGCCATTTTAATTCTTTCTCATGTTCCATTTGTTTAATTTGCAACTGAATTTTTGCCATTTCCAATGAGTCAAACTCTATCTCAGGCAACTTTAAATGCTTAACCACCGCCATAATTACCTCATCTTTTCGCATTTTGTCAGGTAATGTTAACTGCAATGTTTTTGCCAAATCTAACAGTCTGCTTTTCGTTTCTGTCCGTAAAGTACTACGTGTGACATTCTCCACCCCCAAAACATTCTGAGTCTCTGAAAGAGCCATTGTTCACTCTCCCCACTTAAACTAAAATACCACACTGGAAAAGCAACAATCCTTCACTGTCTTTTAAGTTCAAAAAAGCCAATCCAATAGATAGACTTTTATCCCGGACCAGCCCCCAATTGTTATGGGCTTGGCATTTTCAGTACCCCAAAATGTATCATGGATTTCAACCAACCTCTCCCTTTAATGTATTTGTTGCTTTTCCTAGCACACGGCTTGTTCCCTGGGTGTGGAATTACAATTATAGACACGTGGGTTTTTAAACACAAAACAATGTTTATTCCATGAACTCAACTTAACATCTTAAATAAACATTGGATCTCTTAACACCCCTTACTTCAAAGATAATGCCGAAAATATTGCAACAGTAAATAATTCCTCAAAATGTTCCTTCAAACTTCCAAGAGACTTAACCCTGAAAACAGAATCACATCAGGTTAAAGGCTTTACTATTATGAGTTAAAATCACCCAAATGATCCAGAGATAGTCTTTCATGGCAGAGATCCAGCTCACTGCAAACACAGACACTCTCAAGCTCTTTTCAACCTGCAAAGCTAAACTGCAAAATGGCTGATCTGATTCAGCTCCACCCCCTCTGATATCACTGTTTTCTTAAAGGTACATTGCTTAAACATCCATGTCTTAGGGGCTGGTTTAGCACACTGGGCTAAATCGCTGGCTTTTAAAGCAGACCAAGGGAGGCCAGCAGCACGGTTCGATTCCCGTACCAGCCTCCCCGAACAGGCGCCGGAATGTGGCGACTAGGGGCTTTTCACAGTAACTTCATTGAAGCTTACTCGTGACAATAAGCGATTTTCATTTTTTCATTTCTTAAAGGTACTCTCACATGACAACCATCTAGAAGACATTAATCAGGAGTGTGATGGAATGTGCCCCACTTGCGTGGATGTGTGCAGCTCCAACGACAATCAGGGAGCTCGACACCATCCAGGACAAAGCTGCCCGCTTGATTGGCACCCCATCCTGAAACATTCGCGCCCTCCAAAACCGATATATAGTAGCAGCCGTGTGTACCATCTACAAGGTGCACTGCAGGAACTCACCAAGGTAGCTTCGGCAGAACCTTCCAAACCCACGGCCTCTATCACCAAGAAGGACAAGAGCATCAGATAATTGGGAAAACCATCACCTGCAAGTTCCCCTTCAAGTCACTCACCATCCTGACTTGGAGCTATATCGCTGTTCCTTCAACTGTCCTGGGTTAGAATCCTGGAACCCCCCTCTCTAACAGCATAGTGGGTGTACCTACACCTCAGAGATGCACGATTTCAAGATGGCAGCTCACCAGTACCTTCTCAATGGCAATAAATGCTGGGCTAACCAGCGAAGCCTACATCCCATGAAGGAATAAAAAAAACTTCAATTGTGCAGAATACACTGCAATCATGGGAGCTCAGAATTGACTTGTTTAAGCAAGTTGTCTGAATTTACGTGCATGTTCAGTACACTTTGGAACCATAACAGCATGGAATTTAGTAAAACCTAGGGTGCAACTTCAGTGTGACGGGATCTCTGCACACCAGTGGACGAGTTTCAGTCGTTCCCATGATTTGATTAATTTTGACAGACAAAGGAGTCTCTGCCAAAGAATCTGTTAAAAAATGGCAGGAGAATTCTGCAGAAAATCTCAGAAGCTGTAACTTAACAGTGCTGGTTGCTGAAGTGGTCATACAGCTTTTTATATACGCAAAAGTAAGCACATAAAATTGCCCTTCACTGCTCCGAGTATCACCAGACAGGTTTCCCTGGTTTCCAGCCTTGCCATGATGCAAATGATGGAAACATGCTGGATGTCATTTTTTGTTATTTGCATATTAACACACTGCACCCTCTCATACTTGGGCAGACATATTTTATAACCTCGGTCATGTCTGGTAACAAGTCCAGAAAGCAGCAACACTGAATTGTTGGATTGGCTGCACCAGTCTGCCAGAGATAGGAGTGGATAACTTTGGTCTTAATTTCTTTTACCTCCCATTCATAATAGGTGGTTGGATAATATAACCCATGCAAACCTTAGAATTATTAGCATCATTAGACATAGGAAACAACAGACTTTCTCTTCTACAATAATTATATAATATTACATGATGAAAACAGGAATATATTTGTAAAACTATCATTAAAGTTGTATTATAGGTAAATAGAAAATAAAACCTGGAAATATGGAATATTACAAAATACTGGAAGCCTGCAAAATGCAAGCTCATCAGTATCTGAAAAGAGAAAGGGGAGTTTAATACTTCAGCTGTAGTCTATTGGGTCTATTGTGTATTTTCAGCATGTTCTGTTCTTTACTGTAACCACATGTGTGGAGAATGAGACTATATTTTGACTCCTTTAATGGGTCTCCCAGAACTACACATACTCCAGTTGAATGAACTGCAATTAAATAAGATTTAATCCCAGGACCCCACCAGTTGTGAAATACCTATAGGTGGTCTGGGATAGAACATAGAACATTACAGCGCAGTACAGGCCCTTCGGCCCTCGATGTTGCGCCGACCTGTGAAACCACTCTAAAGCCATCTACACTATTCCCTTATCGTCCATATGTCTATCCAATGACCATTTGAATGCCCTTAGTTTGGTGAATCCACTACTGTTGCAGGCAGGGCATTCCACGCCCTTACTACTCTCCGAGTAAAGAACCTACCTCTGACCTCTGTCCTATATATATCTCCCCTCAATTTAAAGCTATGTCCCCTCGTGCTAGACATCACCATCCGAGGAAAAAGGCTCTCACTGTCCACCCTATCCAATCCTCTGATCATCTTGTATGCCTCAATTAAATCACCTCTTAACCTTCTTCTCTCGAACGAAAACAGCCTCACGTCCCTCAGCCTTTCCTCATAAGATCTTCCTTCCATACCAGGCAACATTCTGGTAAATCTCCTCTGCACCCTTTCCAATGCTTCCACATCCTTCCTATAATGCGGCGACCAGAATTGCATGCAATACTCCAAATGCGGCCGCAACAGAGTTTTGTACAGCTGCAACATGACCTCATGGCTCCGAACCACAATCCCTCTACCAATAAAAGCTAACACGCTGGGTGGCAACTTTCAGGGATCTATGTACATGGAAACCGAGATCTCTCTGCTCATCCACACTGCCAAGAATCTTACCATTAGCCCAGTACTCTGTCTTCCTGTTATTCCTTCCAAAATGAATCACCTCACACTTTTCTCCATTAAACTCCATTTGCCACCTCTCAGCCCAGCGCTGCAGCTTATCTATGTCCCTCTGTAACTTGTAACATCCTTCCGCACTGTCCACAACTCCACCGACTTTAGTGTCATCTGCAAATTTACTCACCCATCCTTCTACGCCCTCCTCCAGGTCATTTATAAAAATGATAAACAGCAGTGGCCCCAAAACAGATCCTTGTGGTACACCACTAGTAACTGCACTCCAGTCTGAACATTTCCCATCAACCACCACCCTTTGTCTTCCTCCAGCTAGCCAATTTATGATCCAAACTGCTAAATCACCCTGAATCCCATGCCTCTGTATTTTCTGCAGTAGCCTATCGTGGGGAACCTTATCAAACGCTTTACTGAAACCCATATACACCACATCAACTGCTTTACCCTCATCCACCTGTTTGGTCACCTTCTCAAAGAACTCAATAAAGTTTGTGAGGCACGACCTACCCTTCACAAAATCGTGTTGACTATCTCTAATCAAATTATTCCTTTCCAGGTGATTATACATCCTATCTCTGATAAATCTTTCCAAGATTTTGCACACAACAGAAGTAAGGCTCACTGGTCTACAGTTACCGGGGTTGTCTCTACTCCCCTTCTTGAACAATGGGACAACATTTGCTTTCCTCCAGTTTTCTGGCACTATTCCTGTAGAAAAAGATGACTTAAAGATCAAAGCCAAAGGCTCAGCAATCTCCTCCCTAGCTTCCCAGTGAATCCTAGGATAAATCCAATCCGGCCCAGGGGACTTATCTATTTTCACATTTTCCAGAATTGCTAACACCTCCTCCTTATGAACCTCAAGCCCTTCTAGTCTAGTAGCCTGAATCTCAGTATTCTCCTCAACAATATTGTCTTTTTCCTGTGTGAATACTGACGAAAAATATTCATTTAGCACCTCTCCTATCTCCTCGGACTCCAAGCACAACTTCCCACTACTGTCCTTGACTGGCCCTACTCTTACCCTAGACATTTGTTTATTCCTGACATATCTATAGAAAGCTTTAGGGTTATCCTTGATCCTACCTGCCAAAGACTTCTCATGTCCCCTCCTGGCTCTTCTTAGCTCTCTCTTTAGGTCCTTCCTAGCTAACCTGTAACTCTCGAGCGCCCTAACTGAACCTTCATGTCTCATCTTTACATAAGCCTCCTTCTTCCTCTTGACAAGTGTTTCGACTGCTTTAGTAAACCACGGTTCCCTTGCTCGACCACTTCCTCCCTGCCTGACAGGTACATACCTATCAAGGACATACAGTAGCTGTTCCTTGAACAAGCTCCACATTTCCATTGTGCCCACCCCCTGCAGTTTTCCTCTCCATCCGATGCATCCTAAGTCTTGCCTCATCACATCATAATTGCCTTTCCCCCAAATATAACTCTTGCCCTGCGGTATATACCTATCCCTTTCCATCACTAAAGTAAACGTAATGGAATTGTGGTCACTATCACCAAAGTGCTCACCTACCTTCAAATCTAACACCTGTCCTGGTTCATTACCCAGTACCAAATCCAATATGGCCTCGCCTCTAGTTGGCCTATCTACATACTGTGTCAGGAAACCCTCCTGCACACATTGGACAAAAACAGATCCATCTAAAGTACTCGAACTATAGCGTTTCCAGTCAATATTTGGAAAGTTAAAGTCCCCCATAACAACTACCCTGTTGCTTTCACTCCTATCCAGAATCATCTTTGCAATCCTTTCCTCTACATCTCTGGAACTTTTCGGAGGCCTATAGAAAACCCCTAACAGGGTGACCTCTCCTTTCCTGTTTCTAACCTCAGCCCATACTACCTCAGTAGACGAGCCCTCATCAAATGTCCTTTCTGCCATCGTAATACTGTCCTTGACTAACAATGCCACGCCTCCCCCTCTTTTACCACCTTCCCTGAGCTTACTGAAATATCTAAACCCCGGCACCTGCAACAACCATTCCTGTCCCTGCTCTATCCATGTCTCCGTAATGGCCACAACATCAAAGTCCCAGGTACTAACCCATGCCGCAAGTTCACCCACCTTATTCCGGATGCTCCTGGCATTGAAGTAGACACACTTTAAACCACCTTCCTGCCTGCCGGTACACTCCTGCAACTTTGAAACTTTACTCATGACCTCGCTACTCTCAACCTCCTGTATACTGAAGCTACAATTCAGGTTCCCAAGCCCCTGCTGAACTAGTTTAAACCCTCCCGAAGAGCATTAGCAAATTTCCCCCCCCAGGATATTGGTACTCCTCTGGTCCAGGTGTAGACCATCCCGTTTGTAGAGGTCCCATCGACCCCAGAATGAGCCCCAATTATCCAGAAATCTGAAACCCTCCCTCCTGCACCATCCCTGTAGCCACGTGTTCAACTCCTCTCTCTCCCTATTCCTCGTCTCGCTATCACGTAGCACGGGTAACAACCCAGAGATAATAACTCTGTCCTAGATCTTAGTTTCCACCCTAGCTCCCTGAATTCCTGCCTTACATCCCTATCCCTTTTCTTACCTATGTCGTTGGTACCTCTGTGGACCACGACTTGGGGCTGCTCCCCCTCCCTCTTAAGGATCCCGAAAACACGATCCGAGACATCACGCACCCTGGCACCTGGGAGGCAACACACCAACCGCGAGTCTCTCTCGTTCCCACAGAATCTCCTATCTATCCTCCTAACTATGGCGTCTCCAATGACTAATGCTCTACTCCTCTCCCCCATCCCTTCTGAGCAACAGGGACAGACTCTGTGCCAGAGACCTGTACCCCATGGCTTAACCCTGGTAAGTCCCCCCCCCCAACAGTATCCAAAGCGGTATACTTGTTACTAAGGGGAACGACCACAGGGGATCCCTGTACTGACTGCTTCCTCCCAGCCCCTCTCACCGTCACCCATCTATCTTTATTCTTCGGAGTAACTACATCCTTGAAGCTTCTATCCATGACCACCTCTGCCTCCCGAATGATCCGAAGTTCACCCAGCTCCAGCTCCAATTCCCTAACGCGGTTTCTGAGGAGCTGGAGATGGGTGCACTTCCCACAGATGAAATCAGCAGGGACACTGATGGCATCCCTCACCTCAAACATTCTGCAGGAGGAACATTGCACTACCTTCCCTGCCATCCCCTCTTGATAAAAAAAGAAAAAGAAAGAAAGAGCTTATTCACTTCCCTTCTCAGCAAGCACTCACTCAGCAACCTCTGCACCCTGCACGATAAGTGTCACTTGACAACAGCTCCTCCACAAACCACCTTCAAGTTAGGGTGACTGAATTTCCCTCTCCACCGATAGGAATGCAAGTGAGCACCAACTGCTAGCACTGAGAATGGTAGCTTGCCAAGTGTTAAGGAGTAGGTGTGCACTACTTTCTACTATTCAGTATGATGGCCGTTGATACTTAGTGCTGATGCATGTTGTGGATTGGCCAATTTAATCAGTCATTCTAAATAGTGAAAAGGTTAAAATGAGGAGAAATCACAAACTACACATTGCAAGATCCAGAGCTCAAGAAACTCAAAACTCTGACCAGTGAAATCAGGAAAGGTTCCATCAATTTAATTGGTTGTGACTGCCATTAATTTACTTTGTATTAAAGTTGTTTGGTGGGGCTGCGAGTCCTCACACAGGAAGTTTTGCATCTGATTAAATATGGGTGAGGAGGGGAGTGCTGGGGGAAAATGATAACGGTTAAGCAGCCATGGTCAGTCTTATTAAAACTCCAAGCAGCTGGTCTTGATTAATAAGGGGATCAGGGGTTATGGGGAGAAGGCAGGAGAATGGGATGAGAAAATATCAGCCATGATTGAATGGCGGAGCAGACTCGATGGACCAAGTGGCCTAATTCTGCTCCTGTCTTATGGTTATAGAGCACCATCAAACACTGGCCCAAGAGAATATACTGTGTACCCACTGGACTGAGTAATAATATACGGCATGTGGGTTGGCAGAAAACATTTTTTTCAGTGTAAAACCTTAGTCAACGGCACATTTCTGAATCTCACCTTGATCCTTTCAATACCAGCTTCAATCCTTAACTGTTCCACCATTTTCCTTGCCTGAGCTATGTTGTTCGTTGACATTGTCACAGTTTATCCAACAGGCCAACTTTCTGGATAAGGAAAAACAAATAAATAATTATCATAAAGGCATAAACATGAAATTACTTATGACAACAGAAATTATGGCATCAACTTTCATGGCAGGTTTAATGGTATCCTAAAAAGATATACTTTCAAAAACATTGCAACTTAAAAAATTACTAGGGCTCTGAAAATTTGACAGATTCCCACTCTGATAGCTATCATCCAGTCATTCTTTATGGAAAGCGAATGACGGAAAGTGGATGTTCGACTAACCTCAATTGTGAGCCCTCACTGACCCTGCCTATCCTCAGAGAGCACAGAGAATGCCCACTTGGACAAGGTAATGCCTATGGTGTTGTACAGGGTAAGTAAGCACTTTTTTTCAAAAGAGGGAAAAATCAGAGGAAAATGTGATTCAAAACATCTTCCATTTTCTTTGAGTTACTAAAACAAGGAGTTCAATTTTAAGCCCCTCCCCCCGGTGTGTTTGAAGGTGGGGGCACATTAAATCCAGCATTTGCCATGCCCCCCCCACATACCTGCCAGATTATACCAGTGGCACAATTTAATCAGCGATAGCAGAGGTCTAATCCTCGCGCCCTGCCTGGCAGCATTCCATGTGCAGGATAGGGGGTAGGATCTCTTCTTAATGGGCTCCCAGGGCCCTTGCAGGTTCTCCTCCCAACACACCGGATTTTCTACCCTGCCCCCTGCTCCGCCCCCGGCCTCGCCAGAGACAGCTATCTCGGTTCAGGCGAGACCTCCAACACTTACCTCAAATATCGGATCCAGCGCTGTACGCCTTCCTCTCTACCATGTGTAGTGCCAGCAGTGGGCACTGTTCCCTGTGGTGCTGCTGGAACTATAGAGCTGCTGGCCATTGATCCTGCAATGGAACTTCCTGTTGCAGGGGGGTGAAAGTTCCAACTCAATTCAACTGATGGTCAATTGCTGCAGAGTAATTCCTGCAGGGTAGCTGGTGGGCCTATAGTTAGATGTTTTAGCTGGCAGGGATTTGGTGGGGGCTATGGTGCCCCGTTAAATCCAGCTCCCAAGGTTTTCTGAGCTGAACTTTTACTGTCATTTTTAAATTTCGCAATGAGATAACCTCTGTGAATCTAATCCTTTGTAGAATATATAAGTAGTAGATTTGTGTTACCACCCATTCACAATACAATACTATGGAAGTTTAAGTAAGATATGATAATGAAAGCAAACAGAAAACTCAGTGGGACAATGCGGCATTAAAAGTTTCAAAGAAAGTGGATACAAAGTTAACACTAACTGCAACGAGTAATCTGGTTTTCGGATCAGTTATTTTATATAGCTGGGTGCAACCCACTAGATTTCCATCCTTAACATTTCAGTTCATAAATATGTTGAATTCATGTCACAACAAACCCAGGTTAGAATGAGTTTCTGTTAAGTATACTGCATTAATATTTTCTATGAAACAATATGATTCTTTTTTAAAATAAATTTAGAGTACCCAATTCATTTTTTCCAATTAAGGGGCAATTTAGCGTGGCCAAACCCTGCACATCTTTGAGTTGTGGGGGCAAAACCCACGCAGACACGGGGAGAATGTGCAAACACCACACGGACAGTGACCCAGAGCCGGGATCGAACCTGGGACCTCGGCGCCGTGAGGCAGCAGGGCTAATCCACTGCGCCACCGTGCTGCCTAATATGATTCTTAATGCCCCAGGTTGCACCTAGACTGGTCTGCATTGCAGCTCTCTCTAGGCAAAGCAATAATTTTTCATTGTAGCCTACTCATTGTGTGATTTGTGTTAGTTATATAAACTAATGAAAGTCACTGTTTTGATGCTTATTGGGCTTGATTTTCAATCTGGGTCTCCCAGAGATCCATTGGCCAGATAATTTTGGGGTTCTGAATCTACGATGCGGGGCGTGACTTAACCACTGCGCTGTGCCCGGCTTGCCGGTTAAATAGCGGGAGAGACCAAAATCAAAAGCACAAATCAGTTTGTCATCTAACAGGCCCACTCTCGATGGCAAATTCATCAAATATGGCGAGTATATCATTCACCCCAATTTGCATTAATTTCAATCTCATTAGCGAGACTGACATTGAATCCGCTTAGTACCCCTTTTTAAAAATGTGAAGCTGGCACAATGGTTGCTGTGGGGAACTGAGGAGGCAAGTAGCCATTTTCCATTTTCGGGCATCCAACTCAAGGGTCCTGGAGCTGCTGCCCCAGCGCTAGGTGAGGGGGGGGGGCGGAGAGAGCCCTCAGGAGGGTTGGGGTTGGTCGAGGGGCTGAAGCGTTCCAGGTCGGGGGTCGCCCCTAGGCCGGGGGAGCTGGGGGGAGTGAGGGTCTTTTTGTCTGTGAGGCCTTCAAGCCATAACAGCGGCAACTATAGCTGCTGCCTGTCTGTCCTACCAAACACTTCCCGAACAGAGCCCTGTTCTTGGTTATATGCTGAGGGTCACCTCAACTCCCTTTGACTTTAAGCAGCCTCTAGCTTCACAGCTGCAGGCTATTGCTAATAAGGAATTGGCCTTGTTAGTTGTGAGAGCACTTCACAGCTGCAGGTTATGTTTGCTGCTGTTCGTGGCTTCAAATGCCTGGAGTCTGCTGTTGCTGTTTCCGTCCTTTGTTGCAGCTGGAAAGGAGGACAGTTTTTTTCTAAGATACCGGAGTCCTGGAAGACCAGGCTCAAGATATGTATGAAACCAGCAGGCAACCCAGTTTGAAGCAAGAATACGCTGCAGGACCGGGTTATGACACTGATCCAAATGGGTCACCCGATGACGCAGTTGAAGAAATGCTATCGCAGATTGCTGATGCTTTTGTTTCTGGAGTTGTGAGTGCTGCATATAAATAGCATGTCATCGCGGGTTAAACAAGCTGGAAGTCAAGGATGTTCAACTGCACCTAGAGTGCCAGTTGAATACGTGGGTTCCAGGATTTGGTTCCGGTGAGACTGGGCCGTGTGGGAGGGCCTGCACAGCTGCGGCTCCATGACGAAGAATGGCACTGATACGTGGACACTGCAAAGGCTTTGGGCCCTGACAATATGTAGGCAATAGTACTGAAGACTCGTGCTCCAGAACTAGCTGCACCCCTAGACAAGCCGTTCCAATACAGCTACAACACTGGCATCTACCCAGCAATGTGTAAAATTGCCCAGGTATTCTGTACACAAGAAAAAGGACAAATCTAATCCGGCCAATTACAGCCCTATCAGTCTACTCTCCATCATCAGCAAAGTGATGGAAGCGTCATCAACAGTGTTATCAAGCAGCACTTACTCAGCAATAACCTGCTCACTGATGCTCAGTTTGGGTTCCACCTGCGTCACTCAGCTCCTGACCTCATTACAGCCTTGGTTCAAACATGGATAAAAGAGCTGAATGCCAGAGGTGAGGTGAGAGTGACTGCTCTGGACATCAAGGCAGCATTTGACTGAGTATGGACGAGCCTAGCTAAACTGGAGTCAATGGGAATCAGGGGGAAAACTCTCCGCTGGTTATAGTCATACCTGCCACAAAGAAAGATGGTTGTGGTGGATGGAGGTCAATCATCTCACATCATTGCAGGGGTTCCTCAGGGTAGTGTCCTAGGCCCAACCATCTTCATCAATGACCTCCCTTCCATCATAAGGTCAGAAGTGGGGATGCTTGCGGATGACTGCACAACGGGCCGAAGGGCCTGTACTGCGCTGTATCGTTCTATGTTCTATGTTCTAACGTTCAGCACCATTTCTGACTCCTCAGATAATGAAGCAGTACATTTTATAAATTCAGAAAGACTTGGACAATATCCAGGCTTGGGTTGACCAGTGGCAAGTTACATGTGTGCCACACAAGTGCCACGCAATGACCATCTCCTACAAGAGAGGATCTAACCACCGCCTCTTGACATTCAATGGCATTAACATCGCTGAATCTCCCACAATCAATATCCCGGGGGTTACCATTGATCAGAAATTGAACTGGACTAGCCATATCAATAGTGTGGCTACCAGGGGAAGCCAAAAGCTAGGAATCTGCAGCGAGTAACTCACTTCTTGACCCCCCAAAGCATGTCCACCATCTACAAGGCACAAGTCAGGAGCGTGATGGAATACTCTCCACATACCTGGATGAGAACAGCTGCAACAACACTCAAGAAGCTTGATACCACCCAGGACAAAGCAGCCCGCTTGATTGCTCCACACATATTCAAACCCTCCCCCACCAACGAACAGTGGCAGCTGTGTGTATCACCTACAAGATGCACTGCAGTAACTCACCAAAGTTCCTTAGACAGCAGCTACCAAAACCACAACCATTACCATCTAGAAGGACAAGGGCAGCAGATACCTGGGAACCCCACCACCTGGAGATTCCCGCCCAAGTCACTCACCAGCCTGACTTGGGAATATATCGCCGTTCCTTTACTGTCACTGGGGCAACATCCTGGAACTCCCCCCCTAACAGCACAGTGGGTTCACCTACATTTCAAGAACTGCAGCAGTTCAAGAAGGCAACTCACCACCACCTTCTGAAGGGCAACCCGGGATGGGCAATAAATGCTGGCCTAACCAGCGATGTCCACAATTTGTAAATGACTAAAAAAAAACAAGTAACGCATTGATGGACAGATCATTTCTATGACAAAGTTCTGGACATGCTAACACATTCTCAGGCTTATCCTCCATTCTGTTGAGGAACCTGCAAGGGATGATACTGTTTTTTTTGTGAGAATGAGCTGATAGAGCTTTCTATTGGTATCTATATGGAAAGGTGAAGCTTCCTTGCTGTTTAATGGTTCTATGGTCTAAAATGTGGAATGATACGTAGTGATTTTCAAATCTTTGTTACTATTGACCGTTTAAAATATTCTCAAGTGGTGATGCAGGGTGTGTTTGCTGATTGCACCTGCTGGTAGTTGCAAATGCCTTAATGCCGTGTGTTTGTTTGCTCTTTTGTTTCTGTGGCCTGGAGTAAGAAAAGGGAGGATGTAAGATGACTTGCTGCCAGTGCTGGAGAGGAGAAGGGGTGCTCTTTCTCTCTTCTGGCATGCTCTGTGTTGGTGTGAATTTCTGATGTAACTTTCCACTGTTGAGAGCTGCAGGAGGGGGAGGGAGAGGCAGGTTGATCCGAATGCAGCTGCAGCTGGCTGGAGGCTGTGTGTTTGTTTGCTGCTACCACTTTGCTTTTGTGGCCTGAAGTAAGGAAAGGGATGGTGTAAGATGACCTGCGGCCAGCGCTCTAGAAGGCGAAGGGTGGTGGTTTCTCTCTTCGGCCATGCTCTGCATCGGTGTGACTTTATACTGTTGAGAGTTCCTTGCTCGGAGCTGCGAGAAGAGGAAGAGAGGCAGACCGATTCGACTGCCTCGATTAGGATGGGAATAGAGGGATACGGACCCCGGAAGTGTAGAAGATTTTAGTTTAGACGGGCAGCATGGTCGCCGCAGGCTTGGAGGGCCGAAGGGCCTGTTCCTGTGCTGTACTTTTCTTTGTTCTTTGTTGACTGAGCAACTTGATGATGCTGTTAAAGAAATACTTTTGCAGACTGCTGGTGACTTTATTGCACTGTTGACTATTTGATGTTCAATGTCTGGAGGATGCGTGTTTGATTACTGCCACCCCTTTGCTTTTTTTAAAATATGGGCCACGATCTCGCTACTGCAGAGAAACACCCCTCCAATTGTGCCCAAAATGACTTCAAAATGTTTCTGTGAAATTGTGCCTGTAATCTACAAATTATCGTGGCAAAATTGGTTTGGAGGCAAGTTTGGCATCCAGTTAGTAGACTGAACTCTGTGAGGAGGCATGAGTTGCCTGCAAGAGTCATGACAAAGGCAGATGGCAGCAACGACGAGGCCTACCACTCTCCTGCACAGGAAAGGAGGCTAGAATTCGGAGGGCAAGGAGAGAAATGGGCAAATGGTCACCCAAATTGTAATGTGCCTGATCTCACAGTGAAACCCCCAGTGGAAAAGACATTTGTGTCTTTTAAAAAAATGTATTGAATGCAACAGTTGTGCATTAACGTCCACCAAACTGTTTGGGTTTAGCAAGTTCCAATTTGAAAATTGGCTCCTGGCCATCCCCGGCCCATTTAAGATCTCCGCAAGGAGCTTAAAGGGAAGCAAGCGGAAATGTGGTCCTCCATCTCCCCCCCCCCCCCCCCCCCCCCCCTCCTTTTCCTTTTGAAAACTGTACTGCATTCTGCAGGAGTTGAAATCAAGTGACTTCATCCAGGTATGAAAGTTTCGATGTGGGCCTACTCACCCCCTCCTGCAATTGAAAATTCAGCCATTAACTGAATGCAAGTACAATATGAATTAACACCTTCGCACATGTCCAAAATAGTTCAAAAGTGCAAGGAAACAATGGCTTGATCATGGTAACAATCAAATTGTTGCTTGTTTGTGTTATTCTTAAAGTGACATATAATTTGCAGCTTTTGATTTATTCATTTTTCATTGTAGGTTTCCCTCAAGAGGTGGCATGGCAGGTAGGGAGAGGGTTGATGAGATCTTTAATGGCCAATTAATGGAATTTACTTGTGGTGGGGGAAGCCAATGGCACACATCTCCAGGCTGTCCAGCAGGAACTGCCACCCTGGTGGCAGCTCAGGAACGTAAGGGAATGCGATGTGTGGAAGGGGAAGGCTGTGTGTGGGAGGGGGTATGTGGGAGGGGGAAGGGGATGTGGGGAAGATGGTTGTGGGAAGGGGAAGAGGATGCTGGGGAGGGGGAAGAGGGTGTAGGGGTGCAGGTGTGGAGCGGAGGGAAGGGCGGCCCCCTGGTAGGACACTTTGCCCATTGGAAGCCCATCCCTCACCCAAGATGTGAGCTGCTTCCCCACCCCTAGCCTTCCTCGCCACCCCCCCTCTTCCCAATGATCTGTTAACCTTGTCCCTCAACCCTTTGTCTGCCAGCCTGAACCCAGTAGGACTTCAGACTCAACTCACAGTCCGGATCCTTCACTGAACACCTTTCTTGGGGACAACTGACATAAAATCAACTGGTATTTGAGGAAGAGTGTTCCAAACCTTTACCGCTATTTGTGTGTACACGCGTTTCCTAATTTCACTCCTGAAAGGCCTGGTTCTAATTTTTAGGCTTTTCCCCATATCCTATATTCCCCAGGTGTGGAAATTGTTTCTCTCTAGCTACCCTCTCTGTTAACATTAATATTTTGAAAATTTTGATCAAATCACTCTTTAATCTTATAAATTCTAAGAAATACAACCTTAATTTGTGTAATATGTCCGATTAATTTAACTCTTGGGAGTCCAAGTACCATTCTGAAACATTCACTACCTCCGACACTGATATACATTGGCAACAGTGTATATTGATATCTACATGATGACAAAAGGATATGATTTGGTGGCGATTATGGAGACATGGTTACAAGGAGAACAGGGTCTGGATTCTCCAAAAATGCAGCTATGTCCCCATGCCACCGTAAAAACACTGGTGTTTCACTCTTGACTTTCCTTGGAAAAGTCAAGAGCAATTCTCCTATCTGCAGGGGGTTGGCAGGGCCCTGGGGAGCTGCTCGCAGATCTGGCTCCGGAAACAGCCCCCACACATCCGATCAGGAGTCCGCGCATGCGCACGGCGGCAGCCTGCAGTGGCTGCGTCGTGCGCCATGGCTGACTCGGACCACGGAGCGACCTCGGAAATGTAGGCTCCCCCGAGATGATGCGCATCCGCGGAACCGAACCGCCAGATCGCCGCCCCGGCCGCTCATGAGGCCCCACCCGCTGCTCGATTGACCCGCCCCCCCCACTAGGGCGGCCGCAACTGAGTCCGCAGCCGCCACCCGATGTTCCCGATAGGCAATACGTGGTTAGAACCACGCCATCGGGAACTCAGCCAGTTTAACCCGGAGAATCGCTGGGGGGCCTCTTTTAATGGCCCCCCAACTGCGCGCATAATCCGTGAGCGAGCGATTCTCCGGGGACCGGGCGCCAGGCACGATCCCCGCGTAAAAATTGATTCTCCGCCCCCGCGCCAAACGTGATTTTGGCGCGGGCAGTAGAGAATCCAACCCCAGGTCTGGGAGATCAGGTCTGACAATTGAAATTCTAAGGGTACTCAGTATTTTGGAAAGATAGACTGAAAGAAAAAGGAGGTGAAGAAAGTTATCAGTTCTGTAATGAGAAATTATATAAGCACTGGAGATCATGATGTGGAATCAGTCTGGGTAGAAATAAGAAATAGCAAAGAGATGAAATCCCTGATAGGAGTAACCAATAGGTCCCCAAACAGTAGTGATTAAAAAACAAATTACAGTACCCAATTCACTTTTTTCCGATTAAGGGCAATGTAACGTGACCAATTCACCCACCCTGCACATCTCTGGGTTGTGGGGGTGAAACCCACGCAAACATGGGGAGAATGTGCAAACTCCACATGGGCAGTGACACAGGGACGGGATCGAACCTGGGACCTCAGCGGCGTGAGGCATCAGTGCTAACCACTGCACCACCATGCTGCCCTATGGGTGATTCTAATATGTACATAGACTGGATTAATCAAATTGGCAAGGGTAGCCTCGAGAGAGAATTAAGTGAACGTATTTGAGATTGTTTCTTGGAACAGTATGTTGGGGAAGTAACCAGAGAGCAGGCTACTCTGGATTTGTATTGTGTAATGATGAGGAATTAATTGATGACCTCATGGTTAAGGATCATCTAGGCAATAGTGACCATAGTATGATAGAATTCAAAATTCAGTTTGGGGGGTGGGAAAGTAAAGTCCCACGCTAGCATTCTGGAATTAAACAAAGGTAACTACATTGGCATGAGGACAGATTTAGCCTGAGTAGAGTGGGCAGGAAGACTAAAAGGTAGGATAGCTGGTGAGCAGTGGCAGTTGTTTAAGGAGATATTCAATTCCTCACAACTAACATATATTTCAGAGAGGAAGAAAGTAGGGGGAAAAAAATCTATGGTTAAGCAAGGAAGTTAAGAACAATATAAAGACAAAAATTAAGGTATACCATGTTGGATAGGCCAGTGGCACGCTGGAAGATTGGGAAACTTTCAAACATAAACAAAGGATTACTAAAAAAGTAATAAAAAGAGCTCAGGCAAATTACAAAAGAAAACTAGAGCAAAATATCAAAAAGAAGAGAAAAGCTTCTGTAAGTGCATAAAAGGGAAGAGAGTCACGAAATTGAATGTTGGTCCCTTATAAGATGAAGCTGGAGAGTTAATAGCGGGGAACACAGAAATGGCAGAGATGTTAAATCAATGTTTTGCCTCAGCGGAGGACACAAGTGAACCTCTTCTGAACTCTTCTGAAGGGTTCGGTCCTTGGGCCCCAGCTATTTACAATCTATATTAACGACTTGGATACAGGGATAGAAGGTTCTATAACCAAATTTGCAGATGACACTAAAATAGGTGAGACAGTAAGTTGCAATGAGGAAATAATAGCCTCAGGGACTGGTTTAGCACACTGGGCTAAATCGCTGGCTTTTAAAGCAGACCAAGGCAGGCCAGCAGCACGGTTTGATTCCCGTACCAGCCTCCCCGAACAGGCGCCGGAATGTGGCAACTAGGGGCTATTCACAGTAACTTCATTGAAGCCTACTTGTGACAATAAGCGATTTTCATTTTTTCATTTCACAAATGGATATAGATAGGTTAGGTGAGTGGGCCAAAATGTGGCAGATGGAGTTTAACGTGGATATGTGTGAGGCCATCCAGTTTGGTCGGAAAAATGGAAAGGCAACTTATATAAATGGGGAGAGACTTCAGGGTGCTCTGCTGCAGAGGTATCTGGGTGGCCTCGTGCATGTTGCAGAAAACTAGCATGCAGGTGCAGCAATAATAAAAAAAGTGAATGGAATGCTGTCATTTATAGCTAAAGGAATAGAGTATGAAGGTAAGGAAGTGTTGATACAACTATCAAGGCATTGGTGAGACGGCACCTGGAGTATTGGGCACACTTTTCATCCCCTCATTTGAGGAAAGATGTAGTGGCATTGGAGGCAGTTCAGAAGAGGTTCACTAGATTGATTCCAGAGATGAGGGGTTTGTCATATGAAGAGAGATTCAGCAGTTTAGGCCTATACTCTCTCGAGTTTAGAAGAACGGGGGAGATCAAATTGAGGTGTATAAGATGCTAAAAGGTATGAATAAAGTAGACGTAGAGCAGATTCTTCCTCTTGTGGGGCATTCTAATTCGAAAGGTCATAGTCTCAGGATAAGGGGTAGCAAATTTAAAACAGAGATGAGGAGAAGCTACTTCTCCCAAAGGGTCGTGCATCTGTGGAATTCACTACCCAAGAGTGTTGGGGCAGTAAGTAAATTTAAGGAGAAGATAGACAGATTTTTAATTTGTAATGGGTTCAAGGATTACAGAGAATGGGCAGGACGGTGGAGTTGAGGCCATGATGAGATCAGCTATGATTGTATCGAATGGTGGATCAGGCTCGAGATGCCAAATTGACTACTCCTACTCCTGCTCCGAGTTCTTATGTTCTAAGAGAGACCTATTTTGTCTAATTCCACCTTCCAGCTCTTGGTCTATAGCCCTGTAGGTAACAGAATCTCTGCTGAGCCAATTGCCTAATTAGGTCAATCCAACGAGCTTCAACTTCAGCCAACAAACTTTTCTAGAGATCTTATCCATACCTTCTGGAGGTCTACATAAATCAGATTAATCAGACATTGACCTCCAATTTACAAATCCATGCCAGCTCTCACTGATTAGTTGGAAGTTTTTCAATACTGAGTCATTTTATCCTGAATTATAGACTCTGGTGATGTTCGCCTGACTGGTTGATAATTCCTTTGTTTCCTTCTCTTGCCTTTCTTAAATTGCAACGTGACATGCAATTTCTTAATCTGAAGAAACAGTTCCTCAATTGAGAAAATCTCAGCAGATTATAGTTAGCGTATCTGCAATGCTCTCACCTAATTCCTTTAAAATTCCAGGATGAAACAGTATGGTCCTGGAGATTTGTGTTTCGTGAATTGTGTTCTTCAATTACTGTTAATTTTCTTACATTAATTATGGTGATTCTCTGGTTAAATATTTGTTTACTTGGGATGCCCAGCATGCTGTTCTCTTCCTCTACTGCAAATACTGATGCAAAGTATTTATTTAATAGTCCTGCCAATTCCATATTTTTGCTTAAAATATCCTCATGGTATTTTGAGGGTCCCATATTGCCCTTGAGATAATATAATTGCAGAATTTTTTTGTATTTATTTGATAATCCTTTTCAGTTTATTCTCATTCACTATTTGTAGCTCTTACAGAATGTTTTGTCCCATTGTTGTTCTTTGTATCTCTCCCCTCTCCTTCTTCTATGTTTTTTCTTCTGACTTTATATTGTGACGTATTTCTTTATTTCTCCATGGCTGCTTTTCTCAACAAGTAGAGCTCATGCCCTTTAGGGATAGAAACTTATTGCATAAATCCTCTTACAGTCATCTGCCACTGCCCTGGACTTGGTATTTTGCAAGCAGAGAGACAAATGGTTTAGTTACCTCCAGTCTGAAATAAATTAGGCGAATGTTAGAGCATGCATGCCTTGTTAAGTTTCAAACCATCTCTAAAAATTATAGAATGTGAAACTGGGCCAAGAATGTTAGGAACTGGATCACTAAATTGCAGATCATGTAACGTACAGAATGTCTCTTATCTCTATAAATATTTCACCTACGGGAGATACTCTCCTCATTTCTACCTTTAGCCGTCACTGCTTAGCCTGACGGAAAACATATAACTTTAGCATAACTGCACAAATCTGATCTCTTACCTTTGAACGAACTCTGCCGTCTGCAGTAATCACTGAAACAGTGGATTTGCAGATGCTTATCTTCAGCAGACTACAAACAAATTTACACTACTGACAAACTCTCGCCCACTTGCAAAGTAGAACTGAACAAGAAACTGAATTTTTTTGTCCCTTCCATTACTCAGATTTACCTACAAATAGTGCAACAACTGTGCAGCACTACCTTAGAGTTCCCTATTGTCGACACTAACAGCAAGATGGAAGATGTTAATTTTCCAGCCCAATGCATTGATGCAGTTTCTCAGAAAAGGAAAATGCCAGGCTCTCTGGAGGAAAGGCTAAGCAATATTGGATTGTCGTAATGAGCTTAGTCGGGGGGTGTTCTGATGACGCTGGCAGATGTGCTCTATCCTCGCAATATTTCCTGTTTTTATTTGAGGATGAAATTCCTGTATTTATAATTATATGGAAAAAGTACACACAAGTACAGAGGAATACCGGTTCATATTGGTGTTGACTTGTTTGCTAAAATCCAAGATTGCTGAAAGTTTAGAATTGCAGAACCCTGTGGGATGGTGCACAGACGGTTTAGATTTAACTATTTTATGCAGTGGGTGGGGAATATGTGGAATGAACTAGCCAAGGAGACAGACAGCAGAATTATTTAATGGAAAACTGGATGGATGTTTGAGTGTTTTGGTGTTTGGGCAATATTAGTGTTTGGGACTGCCCATATGAGCTGCAGAGCCTTTTCCAGTTCTCTAATTTCCTCTGCAAATGTTCCAACGAGACTGCAAGGTACAAGGATATACTTTCTGAGTTGAGGTTCCCATAGTCTGCTTGGAAGTGAAAAAGTTAGTGTTCCTGATTCATGGTACATCTGATTTGCGCTGCTCCTGATTTTCTGGTGACTAAAATCAATCACTGAAAGATTTGGTGTTCCACATTTAAGTTCGCTGACCTCCATCAAATGTGGTATTTTGTTGAGAATGGAGACGCCCAAAATTTATCATACTATGTATTTATCCTTACCATGGACACAAACATGTTTTCTACACATTCCAGTACAGAAATTCAATTACCATGATGAAAGAGACCCTTAATGTTAACTTTGGCCTCAAACTTATGTTTAGGTCGGATGGAGTTAGAAACAGGCATCCTAGAAATATCGAGTTCTTGAACATCCTGCGGTTTTCTTTTAATTTTTTTTTCTAGCTCTCTGCCCATACATACCCTGATTGAAGCAAGTCTGCAGTCAGGCTGAGAGCAGGTACAATCATAGGATATTACACCACACTCGGGCTATTCAGCCTATCAAGTTTGTATTGGCTCTTTCAAAGAGCAATTCAGTTAGTTGCATTCTACTGCTGTTACTCTATATCGCTGTAATATCTTCTAGTTTCATGATTTCTCCAATTCTCTTTTGATGACTATTACCGGATCTATATCAACCATCCTATCAAGTGGAACATTTAAGCACTGATTGAATTGGTATTTTTTCCAATCACCTTCAATCTATGCCCTCTGATTTATTGATCCCTCATCAAAGAAGGAAATTCTACCTGAACCACCGATCAGTTACTTCGGGCCTGAATGTCTGACTCGTTACACGATTGTCTGTCGGGCTTGGGGGATGGAGGAGTTTGGGGGTGTAAGGCTTGGGCGGGGGTGGGGGGGGGTGGGGGGTGGTGATGGTGCTGGAATGTAACCCAGAGACAAAATGATCCTGGTCACCTTTTCTTTAAAAAAAAACAATCAATGCATTGACATCAATGGTCAGGAGGAGGCTTTTTCATCGTGGTAACATTATCGCCTATGAATCCGTGGACACGGGTTTCAAATCTACCTACAAATTGTTCCAGAGACTGCAGACCAGAGCTCTGGCTGTTCAGCTGTAGGAGCCATTCTGCCTCTTGCCCATCCTCTGCGTCTCTCTGGGCATAATTTTACAGACTCGCACTGATGGATTTGCGGGACGGGTAAGGGAGGAAGTAAAATTACCTGTGTGGCTTTCCGGCTGCCTACCCGCCCGCCCCTGACATGTCTGCAATTCGAGAGTGGAGCGAACTAGGACTAGGATGGCCCTTTTTTCCCAACTAGAAAATAGGAGCTGGAAGGGGTCATTCCACCCTTCTAGCTTGTTCCACCATTCATTGTGACCATGGCTGATCATCCAACCCAATAGCTTGATCCCACCTCCCCCCCCCCCCCCCCATATCCTTTGATCCCCTTTTTCCCCAAGCGCTATATCTAACTGCTTCTTGAAACAGACAATATTTTGCCCTCAACTGCTTTCTCAGGTAGCAAATTCCACATGCTTACCACTCGCAGGGTGAAGAAATTTCTCCTCATCTCAGTCCTAAAAGGTTTACTCCATACCCTCAGACTGTTGACCCCTGGTTCCGGACACCCCCGCCAATGGGAGCATTCTTCCTGCATCACCCTGTCTAGCCCGGTTAGAATTTTATAGGGTCTATGAGGATCCCCTCATTCTTCTGAACTCCAGCTGCATCATCCTAATTGACTCAATCTCTCCTTGTATGTCAGTCTCGCCATCCCAGAGATCAGTCTGGTACACCTTCTCTGCCCTCCCTCTATAGCAAGGACATTCTTCCTCTGATAAGGAGACAAAAGCTGCACACAATATTCCAGGTGTGGCCTCACCAAGGCCCTGTATAATTGCAGCAAGGCATCCCTGCTCCTGTACTCAAATTCTCTTGCTACGAAGGCCAACATACCGTTTGCCTTCTTTACCAACTGCTGCATCTGCATGCTTAACTTTTTCTGGGAAAAGTAGAGGGCAGCAGAAAGAAGCATTAATCTAGGCGTATTTTGATGATGGATGTCTCAGAGCAGTTGCAGATGAGCCACAGTGGATGTGTTGAGATGGTGCAAAATAGACAAGTATGACATACTGTGACAGTAGATCTACTGGTAGGCGTAGTTACAAGCAACAGCAACAGCAATTGTTATTTAAAGTTAATTTAAATTGCATGATACTTGTAATGGTTTTGTGTATGGTGAAGAGAGCATGGCATTTAGAGGACCACAATTGTATTTACATACCATATTTTCATTTCCATTCAAGGATCACCAGCATGTTTCCGAACTGTCAGCTTTTCAGCTCCCTTTCGACCTTGAATCTTTTTACATCTAATTATGCCTATAAGCTTGTTAATTTGTGAACTGAATCTTCATGAAAGAAAGTCAAAACTTATCTAAGTAATAGATAAAGTATGGATAGGAAATGGGCCTACAGCATTACTCTAAATCTAAGCAGGGACAGAGGTCCTGAGATAAGCTGTAAAAATTAGGTCATCCACTTAGCAAGGATTGAAGTTCTGCAGTGTCAAAATTGTAAGAACAAGTCAAAAAGCATTAAGATCTTCAGCATAGTTGCTAACTCTACTTTACTTTTTGTGTAAACGTCAGTTTTTCTAGTCTTCAGTTATTCTGTTGACATAGGGACCATGAAAATAAGCTTATTTTCAGACTCCAGCACAAACAGCGTAACTGAGAACCAGAAAAGCTGATTTCTGCATGAAAAGCAGATGGTTGGCAATTATGTACATTTTTAATTTTTGATAACTGGCCAGACTTATTTATCAGCTTTAAATCTTTATCCATCCAAATCCATGTGGAGGATTTAATGGATACTGACTACAAGTGAGAAGAGTGGGGGTTTTTTCATGGTGGCGATGAATGAAAAGCAGCATTTCACAGAAAAACAAATTGGTCGAATGTGATCTCAAAACATTAGTAAAGATCCTGAACTCCAGTGGAATTAAAACAAAGGAATTTAGTTAATTTGGTTTCTTTCAAATGGTGCTCTTGGTCCAAGGGCTACTTTTGAGTCAAACATTGGGTTTTTAGTTGCCTTTGTTTTAAAGCTGTTCAGTATTTCCCAGTTCTGTATCTCAGCAGCTCATCAGAAACTAAGAACTGCTCTAAGGGAAGTGAGACAGCTACCTGTAAAATCCCACTGGTAGAGATGTGTGGGCAGATATGACTCTCTGATTTCTTGGCCAGAGGAATGGGGAGTAATTTTGCTCTTTGCTGCATGGGTGCTAACCTGATTGGGTGGACCACATGCCCATTGTAGACACTGCCCAATTTTTGCTTCATTGATCAAATGGGAAGAAATTACAAGCCATTGGGGTAAAATTCAGAAAGCCTTGAAGCGTCTAATATTCATCAACTGAATAATGATGAAATGTTCATGATGAAATTGTAAGATACAAAAAGCTTTAAAAGCTGACACAGATAGAATCACTGATCAGTGTTTTATATTTCAAAAAACTCTCCGAGGTACGAAAATTAATTCTCGAGTGTGCCAAGCTCTTTGTGTTCAAAGGTCTAATGACGTGAGTCATGCATGAAATACCATCTCTGACTATACTAACCTTTTTTTTACACCTCAACACAGGTCTCTGCATCACTCTCTTTTGAACAGCTATTTCCAGAGTGGTAACTGGAACCTTGAACATGATGCATTTTATAATGCGTCTGTGCTTTTCAGAAATACATAGACCCTCTTTATGAATATAAATAAATAAAAAATAAATAATTAACCACAAAGTTTGGAGTATAATGTATATCCTGGTGAAGCTACAACACAGGGCCACTTGCTTGCCAAACAGCATAAGCAGCGAGTAATAGAGTGAAGCAATTCTGCAACCAGCAGATCAGTTCTAAGCTCTGCAGTCCTGCCACCAACAGCCGTGAATGGTGGTGGACAATTAAACAACTCATAGGAGAAGGCGGCTCCATAATTATCTCCATCCTCAATGCTGGGGGAGCCCAGCACATCAGTACAAAAGATATGGCTGAAGCATTCACTATAATCTCCAGCCAGAAGTACAGAATAGAAGATCCATCTCAGCCTACTACAGAGGTCCCGACATCACAGATGTCAGTCTTCAGCCAATTCAATGCACCCCACATGGTATCAAGAAATGGCTGAAGGCACTGGATACTGCAAAGGCTATGGACCCGGTCAGTATTCCGGCAACAGTACTGAAGATTTCTACTCCAAAACTGACCGTGTCCTAGTCAAGCTGTTCCAGTATATGGCAGTGGTTAAAGAGGGCAGGTTACCACCATCTTCTCAAGGGCAACTGGGGATGGGCAGTAAATGTTGGCGTCACGAGTGACGCCCACATCTCATAAATTAATTTCAAAAAAATTGTAGCCTGAATCACGATACCACCTTCATTAATAATTATTAAACTCCACATTTCTGATCTGAAAGTTACCGTCAAATTCACTTCAAATACATAAACATAGACATCAAGCAATGAAAGGGGCAGTGATCATGCCTCAGTTGCCAAGGCTGAAATATCAATTTTTCAAGATCTTTCGGGAGCCTGAAGCCTCTACAGATATATTAAAGTTTCAACAAGTTGTAAGTGATTGTCAGAGAAACATAAGATACCATCAGAATAAGGCTCAAAAAATTCTGGGGTACCGTCTCTGTTGATAGAGATATAAGGGTGATGAAGCAGGGCTCAATGTACCAACAGCCAAAGCCACAAACACCATTTTGAACGGTAGGGCCAGGGTCGCTTCATCATCTGTTTTTTTCATGGGATGTGGATGTTGCTGGCTAGGCCAGCTTTTATTGCTCTTTGCTAATTGCCCTTCAGAAGATGTAGGTAGGGTATTTGACATTTCAAAAACATAGGAAGCTAGGAAAAGGTGGTGGAGTAGCTCTGTTAATTAAGGGTATAATTAATACGGTAGTGAGAGATGACCCTATCTCGAAACAGAAAGATTCTTTTTTTAATAATGTTTATTGTTACAAGTAGGCTTACATTAACACTGCAATGAAGTTACTGTGAAAAGCTCCTAGTTACCACATTCCGGCACCAGTTCGGGTACACAGAGGGAAATTCAGAATGCCCAGATTACATAATAGCATAAGTCTTTTGGGACTTGTGGGAGGAAACCGGAGCACCCAGAGGAAACCCATGCAGACATGGGTAGAATGTGCAGACTCCGCACAGACAGTGACCAAAGTGGGAATCGAACAGTGGTCAGCATGATAGTACAAGTGGATAGCACTGTGGCTTCACAGCTCCAGGGTTCCAGGTTCGATTCCCCGCTGGGTCACTGTCTGTGCGGAGTCTGCACGTTCTCCCCGTATCTGCGTGGGTTTCCTCCGGGTGCTCTGGTTTCCTCCCACAGTCCAAAGACATGCAGGTTAGGTGGATTGGCCATGATAAATTGCCCTTAGTGACCAAAAAGGTTAGGAGGGGTTATTGGGTTATAGGGTGGAAGTGAGGGCTTAAGGGGTCGGTGCAGACTCGGTGGGCCGAATAGCCTCCTTCTGCACTGTATGTTCTAACCACTGTGCTACCATGCCGCCCATTGTGGAATAAGTTTGGATAGATTTAAGAAATAGGAAAGAAATAGGAGAGAAATAGCGCGGGTTCAATTCCCGTACCAGCTTACCTGAACAGGCGTCGGAATGTGGCGACTAGGGGCTTTTCACAGTAACTTCATACTTGTGACAATAAAAGTTTATTATTAAGATAAGAGGTCAATTGTAGGAATAGATTATAGGCTCCCAAACAGTAGCTACACTGTAGCACACAGTATACAGGAAGAAATAAGTGGGACTTGTAAGAACCACAATAATCATGGGTGACTTTATTCTACATGTAGATTGGACAAATCAGATTGGCAAAGGTTGCCTGGAAAATTAGTTCACAGAGTGCATGCAGGACAATTTCTTAGAACAGTACCAGGGAACCAACCAGGGAGCAGCATTACCTTGACGTGGTACAGAGACAGGATTTATAAATAACCCTTGTGGTAAAAGATTCTCTAGGTGACAGCAAGGGACAATTTAGCGTGACCAATCCACCTATCCTGCACATCTTTGGGTTGGGGGGGCGAAACCCACGCAAACACAGGGAGAATGTGCAAATTCCACACGGAAAGTGACCCAGAGCTGGGATCGAACCTGGGACCTCGGCACCGTGAGGCAGCAGTGCTCACCACTGTGCCACCGTGCTGCCCCTGTATAGTTGATTGTTGGGAAGTATGTCTCCCGAGGTGTTTATTTGCCGTAACCTGTTTTGATACATGTTGTAATAAAATACATTTTTTTTAAAAGGTAATTAGAATTAAATAGGAAAAAAATACATCTGGCTATCTAATGTCTGATTCCCCCATATACACACACACACATACACAGACACACAACACAGAGGGGAAAGGGCGGTTGAAAGACAAAGTAATTATTAATAAAATAAAAGGATAAAATGGCCGGGATTCTCCGACCCTGCGCCATGTCGGAGAATCCCCGGGGGGAGGCGCGAATCCCGCCCCTCCACCCTCTTCCCTATTCTCTGCCATTTTTTCGGGCGGCGGCAGGATACCCGCCACGCCAGTCGGGGGCCGTTGACAGCGGCACCCCACCGGCAATTCACCAGGCCCCGATGGGCCGGGTGGCCAACAAGTTTTGCCCAGTCCCGCCGGCGTGGATTACTCACCTCACACACAGCAGGACCTGGAAGGTAAGTGTGCAGGGCCGCACTGGAGTGGGGGGGGGGGGGGGGGGGGCGGTCGTGGGGATCCGACCCCTGGGGACCCTTTGGCTGCCTGGCATGCGATCGTGGTTTACCGATCGGCGGGCGGGCTGGTTCCGTGGGGACCTACTTTACTCCGCGCCAGTACTTGTAGGGCTCCGCCATATTGCCCGGGGGCCAGCGCGGAAAAGGGAACCCCCGCGCATACGCGGAAATACGCCGGCCGTTCCGCGCATGCGCAGAAATACACCGCCCGTTCTGCGCATGCGAAAACTCGCGCGGGCTGTTCCGCGCCGGCTGGAGCTGCGGGAACCACTCCGGCGGCAACCTAGCCCCCTAGAAAGGGGAGAATTCCTCACTTTCGGGGGCCGTTGACACCGGAGTGGTTGGCGCCGGTTTTCACACCGGCGTGGGGCATAGCCCCATTATTGGAGAATCTTTGATGCAGATGGATGTCTTCCAGTTAGTTTCTTTCTCAAGGTTAGGCCTTGAAGAATTTTTCCTTAATTGGAAAAAAAATGTAATTGGGTACTCTAAATTTATTAAAAAAACAATCAACTTTACAGTCTGTACAGATTTTTCCCCATTTTCACCCGCCCCGTGACAAACAGCTCCTCAAACACAGTCACAAACATCCCCCACCTTTCCTCAACCCCCGTGCAGAGCCCCTAAACTCATACTTTATCTTCTCTAATCGCAGAAAGTCATACAGGTTACCCAACCAAGCCGCTACCTCAGGTGATGATGCTAACCGCCACTCCAGTAAAATTCGTTGCCGTGCAATCAGAGAGGCGAAGGTCATGACATCGGCCTTCCTCCTCTCCATGAGCTCCGGCTTCTCCGAAACCCCATATATCGCCACCAAAGGGTCTGGGTCCACTCCCTCCTCCACTATCCTGGCTAAGACTGCGAACACTCCCGCCCAAAATATTCCCAATTTTTTGCAACCCAAAAACATGTGCACGTGATTCGCTGGCCCCCTCCCACACCTCTCACTCATCTGCTACCCCCTGAAAGAACCCACTCATTCTCGCATAATTACCTTTAATAATATAAGGTTACTTGTGTTTAAATTTTATAAACCTGGTGACTGTAGTCAATTCAACTCAACCAAAGCCATGGGTATTAATATAAAATCTAATGTCATCTGCCTTGTGACTCCAGATCAAGTGGGGTTGGAATCGACCACGGTGTTGTACCAAGAAGTTGTGGCAGGCTTTTAAGGAGATCATCCATGGCTGAATAAAAATAGTTAAGGATCAAATTGAAAGAAACAGGGTGGAATTCTCCATTTTGTTTCTAAGTGCAATTGCAAACATTTCTGCTGGCTCCATTCCCACTGACTGGAATGGAGTGAACTCGAGCTTGAATTTGTGTTTGCAGTCTCATTAATTATGTACGAGCATCTCTCTGAATCACTTGTGGGTTGGGAGCCGATTAATCCAGCCACCATCAGCTAGTGGGTCTGTGAACCATATGTAAATGTCAGTCCATAATACTCATAACACTCTCTCCAGGCCACCAGTCCTTGCAAGACCGTGGAGGATGTCTGGAATCCAGAGGCAACAGGTGAGCAGCCTCAAGAAGTAATATGTACCTTGACTGAACCACCATGCCCTTGAGGTCTTGATTCCAGGCGTCTGGGTACAGAGGCATGCCCTCTATCCAAGGGAAGACTCCAGGAGCTTTGCGTTATGCTTTGAAAAATACTTAGCATCAGTAAACCTAGGGTTTAGCTTCCTGAGGGTCAGCATCCTATGCGGAAATTGCTTGAAGTTCAACCAACTCAGGTCGAAACAAATCTGTGATTTTCCTCTTTGTTTAGCACACAGATGGTGAAATAGCATCAATAAGTATGCTGGCGCACTCTGCAGATGATTCCATTGCATTCCATTTCATCGAGCTCCATTTAAATCTAGCAAATTGGAAGTCCTGCAACAGCTGGGCCCACTGTGACTACTCATAGCTGCACTGCAAAGTTATTCCAATGCAAAGCCACTGTTAGCAGTCAGCCCCGCCATGGAACCACGGTAGTCCCTCACTGCCCAGTGCAACCTTAATTTTCACAGCTTGTTTCTCTGGTTCACTCACTCCTTGATCCAAGAAACATGGTTCCATCCGTTGGCGCACTAATTTGAACTTATGCACAGCCTCTGATGCCTTCAAATTCATGATTGGGCATTTATGTGCCATTTTCTCAGTGTTCCTGATTTTTCAGAAATAGGGGACGGGGTTCTCCGGTCGCTGGCGCCGAAATCACGTTTGGCCAGAGAGTCCCCTTTTGCTCCGAAATCGGGGTTGGAGCCGCTTTTGCAATGCTCTGCCCCTGATTTGCCGAGTTCCCAACGGCATGGAACACCTGTCCTTTTTATTTTTGTGAACCTGGTGTGGCGGCTGTGGACTGAGTCCAGCGGCGCCACAGTCCGGGGGTGGGGGGGGGGGGGGGTCGCAGTTCTGCTTTGGCTGGGCTGGTGGCACTGGCTGGGGGTGTTCCAGGAGTGGCGAGGCTGATTACGAGGGGGCAGTTTTTGGCAGATAATGTGCACATGCACGGCCATGGACCCAGCAATTCTCCGGCAGAATCCGCAGGTAAAGCCGGGGGCTTTACGCTGCGTGCTTGCTAGTCCCTCACCAGACGGAGGAACGGTACAGCTTTTGCGACGTTTTTTCAGGCGTAAAACGACACTGTTCCTACGCCGGTGTCAACACTTAAAATCGGAGAATTCAACCCACTGACTTTTTCATAGATTTTCCCTTTGCAGGCACAGTGGGCACGATCTGCCGGCCATATTGCATTTGAGTGAGATGCGGCCGGTAGGTGCCGGGGGAGGCCTCCTGTGGGCTTCCCGGCAGCCTTTACATCTTGTGGGATATACCAAAGTCCTGCAAGGCGTCAGAATTAGAATCTCGCCCAAAGGGGGCATGACCAAACGGCGTGCGCCTAAGTAGGTTTGAAACCTACTTAGGCGAGCTTACCCGGTATCTACTGGCTTCCGGGGATCTACCAGTCTCCCCAGCGAGGCTGCAGCCGGCCGCCGTTCAATACTGGTCCACACAAATGTGAATGAGGCGAAATGACACCCGGAAGGTCCAGACCATCTGAGGCGGCCTGGCGGTCTGATCTCTGAGTTCAGCTCCCCAGTGCTCAAACAAATTTTAGTGTGGCTAAACCGGAGAGAAACTCTCCAGGGCCCAAACAAGTGACTTAGTGTTGTTTGATAGTGGTGGGGAACTGAAACTCCCTGCAAAATCCACCACAAATGAACTTAGAAATCGTTCTGTTTAATTCCGCTCAGTATTTCCACAACCGTGCCTATGTTCTGGTTTTTAGGGGTCTTCTGTACAGGATCTTTTTTAAAGCTTGTTTTCTTTAAAGAGTGCTACAGCCAGAACATCTCCGATGTAGTTGTGGGGCTGTTGCCGTGCTTTCGGATTAGACCCCGCCCAAAGTGATTCAGCACAATAACCCACGGACAGCAATGCCAGCCTGCTGTTTCTTCCGATTTCTAGTTGCAGAACAGGCGAGGACACCAATCCCGTGGCTATTAACTTGGCCCCCTGTCCCTATACTGGTTGCCATGTGGCTACTGTACTCAAGACAGTTTTTAAAACCTCCCGGGGTCCTGTCTGTGGTGGGCTCTTCCTCATCGCTGAACTCTTGGGAGTGGACTAGGTAAGCAACCAGCTGTCACTTTAGCTTTGACAAAGTGTCACCTAAACTCTAAACGTTAGCTCCCTTCTCTCTCCGCAGATGCTGTCAGATCAGCTGCGATTGTCCAGTATTTTCTGTTTTTGTCACTTCATTGTATTTGGTGATCAGAATTATTCCAGCCCTGTCACTCTGTTGTATGTGGTGTTCTTCAAAATTTCTCAATCGCAGTCACCATATGATTTATTCCTTTTGTGTGTAAATGACACAGGAGTCATAGGCATACAACTAATATACAATGAAAATATGTTCCTTATTATAACTTGAATTAAAACATACTTACAAACCATGAGTACACAAGCACACTTACACATTTCTTACTCTTTAGTTTACACCCACAACTTTCATGTCATGTGAAGTGTGACATTAACCTTTTCAGTGAATTATGCCCTTCAGTGATGCTTTAGTTACATTCTCTTAAAATGATCTTACAGCAGGCTTCGGAAAGGGAGGCGATATGCCACTTTGCAGCTCCTGGCAAAATGGCATAGCGTCCCCCACCCACCTTTGTATGCCATTCTGTCAGCCTTATCGCCTCCAAGGCCATTTTCAAAGGATTGGTAAAATTCCTGCCATTTTCCTGTATAGGTGGCACGGTGACACAGTGGTTAGCACTTCACAGCATGAAGGACCCGGGTTCAATTCCGGCCTTGGATGACTTGACTGTGTGGAATTATCCCCATGTTTGCATGTGTTTCTCCCGGGTGCTCTGGTTTCCTTCCACAGTTGAAAGATGTGCAGGTTAGGTGGATTGCCATGTCAAATTGCCACTTGTGTTCAAAGATGTGCACGTTAGGTGGGGTTATGGGGATAGGGCAGAGGATGCTCTTTCAGAGGGTTGGTGCAGATGAACCAAATGGCCTCCCTCTGCATTGTAGGGATTCTATGTACAATTCCATTCATTTCTCATTCTAAACACTTTCATTAGATCATCCCAAACGTTCTAAACACATGGTACACAAACCAAGTTTATCGAAAACGTCCTCATAATTTAACTCTTTGAGGCTGGCATGATCTGTGGAACCTGTATCAAAACAAATTTTCTGAGGTTTGGATCAAATACAATGCCCGAGTTGAGGTCCAACTAAGATTCTGTGTTAGAAGGTGGTGTGGGTGGGAAAGTGGCTTTTGAATGTGGCTGTCAGACAAATGGACAGGGTGGAACCTCACAATAATGAGGTAATCCTGGGCAGCAATGTGCACTGCAGATGGTGCCTTGGCTGCATCATGTTCCGCCACCTCCTTATCGGAGTTATTGTTCCTCCTTCATGTCCAAATCTCACTGCTGTGCAATAGTCTGTAGAATGCAGCACACCATGACCATCTGGAGACCGTTGCTGGTGCATCAAGTGCATCTTCAGCACATGGATGACTTGCTAAATGACAAATGTAGCTTTCATTGTATCATTCCTGGACTTCATTGGTTGGGTTCCTTGTATGTGCCATCGGCCACATTTTAAGTGGCTATCAATTGCCTTTGAGCATTAATTTTGTTTTGAAGTCCAAAGAGATCAAGGAGGGTAGATGAATGTAAGATCTTGGCGTACAAGTACGCAGGTCCCTAAAGGCAAAAATTCAAGTAGACAAAAGTTGTAAAGAAAGCATATGGAATGCTCTCCTTCATTGGCAGAGGTATTAAATATAAAAGTAAGGAAGTAATGTTAGAATTGTATAAAACATTGGTGAGGCCACAACTGGAATATTGTGTGCAGTTCTGGTCACCACATTACAGGAAAGACGCAATTGCTCTGGAGAGAGTGCAGAAGAGGCTGACAAGGATGTTGCTAGGGCTAGAAAAGTGTAGCTACGAGGAGAGATTGGATAGGTTGCGTTATTTTCCTTGGAACAAAGAAGACTGAGGGCGGACTTAATTGAAGTGTACAATTGAGATAAAATTGTTTTCCTTGGCGGAGAATTCTAGAACCAGGTGCATAGATTCAAGTTAAGTGGCAGAAGGTGTAGATGGGACATGAAGAAGAGCTTTATTACGCAGAGGGTTATGGGAGTCTGGAATTTGCTGTCCAAATTGATGGTGGAGGCAAAGTACCTAGATCTGCACCAGAAGTGCTGAAAGCTACAGGGCTATGGACCGGGTGCAGAAAGGTGGGATTAGAAAGGCCACCTGGGTGTCCTCGGGCTGGCATGGACAAGATGGGATGGATGGCCTCCTTACATATAGAACATAGAACATACAGTGCAGAAGGAGGCCATTCGACCCATCGAGGCTGCACAGACCCACTTAAGCCCTCACTTGCACCCTCTTCGCGTAACTCAATAACCCCTCCTAACCTTTTTGGTCACTAAGGGCAATTTATCATGGCCAATCCATCTAACCTGCACATCTTTGGACTGTGGGTGGAAACCGGAGCACCCGGAAGAAACCCACGCATACACGGGGAGAACGTGCAGACTCCGCACAGACAGTGACCCAGCGGGGAATCGAACCTGGGACCCTGGCGCTGTGAAACCACAGTGCTATCCACTTGTGCTACCGTGCTGCCTTTGGTGGTTCTAATTGCCAATATGCTCTTGCTTTAGTTAACTGGTGAATTCTAGGAAGACCGTAGATAAATTAAAAAAGGCATGTTAGTATCATTCTAATAGAGCTATTAACATATTGAAATTCACAACCTGCTTCTCTCTCTTGCTTGATTGCAATCTAATGCGCTGCAATTAAATAAGGGTGTTGTAGAGATGGACCCATCGTCTCAATATGCTACCTTGTTTTTAACCAGCAATCTCCGCACCCGCTCCCAAATCCAGCGCTGGTTAAAACATCTCCCCTGGAGTGAGACCACAAAGGCAGAAGCAGGAGTACAAAAGGAGGAAAGGTACAGAATGACAGGGTGAATCTGCCAGAGTTAATCTATCTTTCAATAATAAATAATCACGCAGATGAGGCTAGTATACACATGCTAATTTTTGTAATGGTGCGTTGAGAACAGGTGCCGGATTGTGGCAACTAGGATATTTTCACAGTAACTTCGTTGTAGTGTTAATGTAAGCTACTTGTGACACGAATAAAGACTATTTAGAAAAAATTGATTGTCCAGGTAACTTTCAGTATACTAAGTGCATGGTATGTTTCAGCACTGAGAATAAAGGAGTTCACAAATTGAACTAAATTATCTCATTTAATGGTAACTCAGTCTGGCTATAAGACTAATTGAGTACAGAAGCTTAAGATAGAATGATCGGATCCAGGTCACGGTTATATTCCTGGTTCTATATGAGCAGATGTAGAGTGGTCGGAGTCAACTTGCATAAAAAAAACCATGTCTGCTTGCGTTTCAGTCCCACAACCCAAAGATGTTTAGGTTAGATGGATTGGCCACATGTGGTGGTATGTATTAGGGGTATTATGGTACCCTGTGATGCCGAGAGGCTATTGGTGGATAGACGCCGGGTCCCAATTGGATCAGCCGCCTACTGGCTCCACCCAGTAAGGCGGGGTATAAGAGCCCAGGTTCTCCCAGCAGCCGCATTCTGTAACTGTGCTGCTGGGGAACAAGTCTGCGTAATAAAGCCATCGATTGACTCCCATCTCGTCTCGTCTCGTGAGTGATTGATTGTGCTACAATTTATTACGCAAACTTTAAAGAACATGGAGCTCCAAATCACTTCGGAGTGTCTGTGAATCAGCCCCCACGCGGCAAACTCAGCGGCCACTTTTAAACACCGGTTAGCGTGTTTTGAAGGATACCTCCGAACGGCCACCTGCGTACCTACAGAAGACCAGAAAATACAGATCCTGCATTCCAGGGTGAGCCCGGAAATTTACACGCTTATAGAGGATGCGGACGATTTCCAGTCGGCGCTCGCCATGCTGAGAGGAATCTACGTTCGGCCCATCAACCAGGTCTACGCACGCCACCAGCTCGCGACGAGACGGCAAATCCCCGGGGAAAACTGGACGAATTCTACAGTGCGCTGTTAATACTGGGGAGAAATTGCAACTGCCCACCGGTTTCAGCTAATGAACATACTAATTTGGGATGCTTTTGTGGCAGGTATGCTCTCGTCCCAAATTCGCCAGCGATTGCTGGATAGGGACTCACTAGGCCTCAAGGAGGCACGGGCCCTCGCTGCCTGGGCTTTTTCTCTTACCACACCCAGTGGATCCCCAACTACGCGGACAAGGCCCGTCCGCTAATTCAGTCCACTGTCTTTCCCCTGTCGACAGAGGCCCGCCAGGCCTTCAGCCGCATCAAAGTGGATATCGCAAAGGCCACGATGCACGCGATCGACAAATCCCTCCCCTTCCAAGTCGAGAGCGACGCGTCCGACGTAGCTTTGGTGGCCACCCTCAACCAAGCGGGCAGACCCGTGGCCTTTTTCTCACGCACCCTCCACGCTTCAGAAATCTGCCACTCCTCAGTGGAAAAGGAGGCCCAAGCCATAGTGGAAGCTGTGCGACATTGGAGGCATTACCTGGCCGGTGGGAGATTCACTCTCCTCACTGACCAACGGTCGGTTGCCTTCATGTTCGATAATGTACAGTGGGGCAAGATCAAGAACGACAAGATCTTGCGGTGGAGGATCGAACTCTCTACTTACAACTATGAGATCTTGTATCGTCCCGGAAAGCTGAACGAGCCGTCCGATGCTCTATCCCGCGGCACATGTGCCAACGCACAAGTGGACAGCCTCCGAGCCCACCACGAGGACCCCTGCCACCCAGGGGTCACTCGGTTCTATCACTTTGTGAAGACACGCAATCTGCCCTACTCCATCGAGGAGGTCAGAACAGCCATCAGGAACTTCCAAATCTGCGCAGAGTGCAAGCCGCACTTCTACAGGCCAGATAAAGCGCACCTGATAAAGGCTTCCCGCCCCTTTGAGCGCCTCAGTCTGGACTTCAAAGGGCCCCTCCCCTCCACCGACCGCAACACGTACTTCCTGAACGTGGTTGCCGAGTACTCCCGGTTCCCATTCGCCATCCCCTGCCTCGACATGACCGTGGCCACGGTCATTAAAGCCCTCTGCACCATCTTTACACTGTTCGGTTTCCCCGCCTACATACATAGCGATAGGGGTCCTCCGTCATGAGCGACGAACTGCGTCAATTCTTGTTCAGCAAAGGCATTGCCTCGAGCAGGACGACCAGTTACAACCCCCGGGGAAACGATCAGGTAGAGAGGGAGAACGGAATGGTCTGGAAGACCGTCCTGCTGGCCCTACGGTCCAGAAATCTCACAGTCTCCCGCTGGCAAGAAGTCCTCCAGGATGCCCTCCAGTCCACCCGGTCGCTGCTGTGTACCACAACCAATCAAACACCTCACGAACGCCTCCTTGTCTTCCCCAGGAAGTCTTCCTCCGGAACATCACTCCCAACCTGGCTGGCAGCCCCGGGGACCCATCCTGCTCCGAAAACATGTGCGGGCGCACAAATCGGACCCGTTGGTCGAAAGGGTTCATCTCCTCCACGCAAACTCTCAGTACGCCTACGTGGCGTACCCCGACGGCCGACAGGACACAAGTCTCCCTGCGGGACCTGCCGCCCGCCGGAACCACACACACCCCCCCAACACCAATCACACGCTCCCTCACACCGGCGCACCCTACAGCCGCCCCCTTCCCAGGTGGATCGGTCCTTCCCCCGGCCCCGCCTAGGGGTAGTGAAGCAGGGAGAACCATCGCTACGCTCCCAGAGACGACGATGCCCGAGCCAGCGCCTGCATCACCACCGGGGCTGAGACGATCGGTGAGGACGACCAGGGCACCCATTTGACTCATCGAATCTTTATAACAAAACAAGAAATGCCTCTGTAAATAATTCAGTTGCCCAGTAAAAGCGGCATTGTAAATAGTGCTAGTAGTTTGATATCGGAGTACAGCCGCTGTGTTCGTGGCATCCCAGGTACCGACTCTGTAAACCCCTACCACCATACGGCCCACTACCCCCGCCGGGTTCTTTTTTAACAAGGGGTGAATGTGGTGGTATGCATTAGGGGTATTACGGTACCCTGTGATGCCGAGAGGCTATTGGTGGATAGACGCCAGGTCCCGATTGGATCAGCCGCCTACTGGCTCCACCCAGTAAGGCGGAGTATAAGAGCCCAGGTTCTCCCAGCAGCCGCATTCTGTAACTGTGCTGCTGGGGAACAAGTCTGCGTAATAAAGCCATCGATTGACTCCCATCTCGTCTTTGATTGATTGTGCTACACCACACTAAATTGCCCCTTAATTGAAAAAGAATAATTGGGTACTCTAAATTTATAAAGAAAAAAAATAAGCAGGCAATCAGTCAACTTAAGGAAGCAACTGGTGCCACTGAAACCAAGGAGGTGCCTGTGGCACATCGCATGCCAATCAATTAAAACATTTGATAAAATCAGTAAATTCTGGAAAAACTCAACAGCATCTCTGTTGATAGAAATATAACAATAAACATTTCATTTTGATCTTTGAGAAAAAGCTCTGAAGTCAGAAGATTTACATTTTACTATGGACTGGAGCACTTATCTAAGTGGGCACCTCAGCATATTACTGCCGTAGGAGGGAGTTCTGATTTGCTGGAGGTGCCTTTTTCTCTGCCAATATCTATTTGATAGCCACACTGTCACCAAAAACAGATTAATTGTTCATTCAATTGCTGTTTTGGGACCTTAAATTGACTGTTGTGCATGTCTATTTAACAAGAGAGACAGTGATTCAAAAAAATCCATTGCTTGTAAAGTGTCTTGTGTTGTCCTGAGACATGATGAGATGCTATATAAATAAAAATTACTTTGTTCTTCAACTGCTCCTTATTTGGCACTTACTGTTAAGCAAGAATAGCCTGGATGACTCATTCTGCAGCTTTCCCATCTTGTCGAATTAAGAACTTGCCACATGGGGTTGTACAGGAGGGAGCCTACATTCCATGGCAAAATGATGCAATTGCTCTGCCAACAATATATATATTTAATTATACCAGCTGCCTGAGAATTTTCCCCTTCACCACATGAGCTTCTTCTGGTCTACATGGGAACTCCCAAGACAATTTTGCTGTATTTGCAAATTAGTCACAGATTTTGCCAGCATGAAACATTTCTGTGCACTAGCATGGATTTTTTGATTCATCCATCATAACACATACTGGCAGAGTGGCACAGTGGTTAGCACTGCTGCCTCACAGCGCTAGGGACCCGGGTTCAATTCCGGCCTTAGGTGACTGTCTGTGTGGAGTTTGCACATTCTCTCCATGTTTGGGTGGGTTTCCTCCGGGTGCTTCGGTTTCCTCCCACAGTCCAAAGATGTGCAGGTTAGGTGATTGGCCATGTTAAATTGCCCCTTAGTGTTCAGGGTTGTGCAGGTTAGGTTATGGGGATAGAGGGGAGTGGGCATGGGTAGAGTTCTCATTCGAAGGTTGGGTGCAGACTCGATGGGCTGAATGGCCTCCTTCTGCACTGCAGGGATTCTATGATACTATTCTATGATTCTATGAACTCTGTTGACATTTGAAAATACAATTTTATAATAAGCTATGCATTTTCTCATGTAAGGGAATGAAAATATAGCAAAGTTGAGGAAAAAGTATACACATCTGTGAAAATTGGGCCAGCAGTTCTTTACATCCAGGTTTTGGAGATGTCCTTATTTCTCACAGACCTCTCTGGGGCAGTAAATGGGTCGGGACATTTACACTTTCCTGCTTTTTGACTTCCGGTGGTGGTATATGGGGGGAGGACATTCATGAGGTGGTTCCCGATAGGGTATGTTATTTGTTTTTGCCCCTTTCGCCCAGTTGCTGGAAGTATTTTTGGTCAAAAACTCGCTTGTTTAAGGAAATAAGGAGCCTGCATCGGGGTTATGCCCTGATAGTGAAACCTCGTTGACTGAATTAGAGGCTTCTCCGGGATCATCTCATGGAGAAAATGGCGGAGGCAGCTTTTGTGACACTGGCCACCCCATTAACGGTCGAGATATCTACCGGCATTTTGGCGGCGGAATTCGAAAAGCCAAGGCGGGCAGTGTTGAGGGATCTCCGCCAGTCAATAGAAGAGACCCTGGCTCCCATTCGGTTGGCGTTGCAGAAGACCAACAGGATGGTAAATACATGCCGCTGTGATGCAAGGCATGGAGGAGGCCTTTCAAGTCACAGCAACCAGATTGCCCCTCTGGAAGTGGACATGTTGCTGATGGCTGAGGAGAATAAAGCGAGAAAAGCCAAGCTTTACCCGATTGATTATTGGGAAGCTAATATTGAAAATGTACTGGAGTGGTTTAGTGATCCAGGTTCCATATAGGGGCAAATGGAGGCGAGTTGTTGTAAGGATTCCAGCCTTTGTGCATCAGTAACTGCAACGTTGTCGTTTTCTCCCAGAAGATTTTCTTCAAACCCGGTGGTGGTGTCCTGGTGGTGGTGTCCTGAGAGACTGGAAAGAGTTCAGACAGCATTTTAAACTTAGCTGCGTGCCTTTGCTGGCCCCTACCTGCCAGCGAGTTTAAATTTGACATTTAGGTCATGGGAGGGAAAGGGCTTGGAGAGATTTGGGGACTTGTTCATGGAGGGAAGGTTTACCAGCTTTAAGGACCTGTCGGAAAAATTTCACCTCCCTGGTTCCAATCTATTTAGATATTTTCAGATTTTCGATTTTTTACCTCAGGCTTTTCTCTTGGCACCACCCTCCTCCCTGTCAAACAGACCAGGTCAAGTGGGGGGGAAGCATTTTGAGTATTTACAGTCATATCCACCCCATTGGATGAGGGAAAGGTGAAATGGGAGAGAGAATTGGGTACTATTCTGGATGATCAGGTGTGGAGCAAGGCTCTTTGCAGGGTCAACTCCACATCCTCTTGCGTTCGTCTTAGGGTGATCCAGTTCAAAGTGATGCACAGGGCTCATTTGACGAAAGCGAGAATGAGCCTTCATTTTTCCTCTGGGGTGGAGGACAGGTGTGAGCACTGCTCTCGGGGACTGGGGTAACCACACGCATATGTTCTGGTCTTGTCCCAAGTTGGTGAGCTTCTGGGTGTCTTTCTTCAGCACCACGTCAGAGATTCTTCATGTTGATCTGGAGCCATGTCCACTGGTGGTAATTTTCGGGGTATCAGACTCGCTGATGCTGCGACTGGAAGTGAAGGCGGATGCCCTCGTCTTTGCCTCATTAATTGCCCGGAGATGAGTTCTGCTTGGGTGGAGGTTTCCTACTCCGCCCAGTTTCTCAACCTGGTTGGGTGACCTCATGTCATTCTTGCATTTGGAGAAGTTCCAAGTAAACCATTCTCCAAACGGTAGATGGCAACCATTTATTTCCTTTTTTAAAGAGTTAGTCACAGTCAGTTGTTAATGTTGGGAGACATGTTAAGTTAGTGTGGGCTCTTGATTGTTTGTTGTGTTCTTTTTGCATTGTAACTTGTATTATTGAGTTCATAATGAAAAATCCTGAATAAAATATTTTAAAAAATACTTCTCTGCATATTGTTTTCCTTGCATTATATTTTATCAACCTCCAGTTGACACCTCTCCATTCTGTGCACTGTGCCCATTTTTATGACCAAAGAGGGACAGAAAACCAGAGGAAAAACTGGTACCGTAAACGTAGAACAATATACAGGAATAAAACAAGGATATAATGTAATAAAGTAACCTAGCAGCAGAAGCAAAATATGGGAAGAACCATTCATAAGTTCATAAGATATAGGAGCAGAATCCTACAAGCACCACAATGCACAAATTTTCAAAATGTAACCTTTCAAATCAGGGGGCTATAGCCAGAAAGGCATCCTTCTCCACATATCTTACATCCAGCTATTCTGGATAACCATCCTGACTTTCCTCACAATCCCAGTGGTGTGAACACAGCTTGGCAATTTTATTTTGGGGGGGTCCTATGCCGAGGCATGGTGTGTTTCATTGTAAGCCAGCCGCTGTTTATTGGGAGATGGAGATTGCAGAAACTTGTGGCAAATGGGTGACTGGGTCTGTTCTGGAAACATAAAGCAAAAGGGTCAGGATAAAGGATCTTTATTGGGAGAGGGCAGTAACTCATAGAGTGTGCTCATGGACTAAAAATAGGAGTTATTCATCAAAATCCTCCACCGTTTTACCCAGAAAAATTTAAAGGGGGATGGGAAAACAGGATGTGGGGTTAAATGGAAATATCTTACAGAGAGAGTACTGAGCAGGTGTATTTGGCTGCACTGCACTGTGATCCTCCACTGGAACTGGGTGGTTGCTTGCCACTGTACTTTGCTACACTTTGTTTGAAGACAGTGCTATTTGAGCTGCTGCCTGATACATCGGAACATCATTTTGATCAAAGGACGATTCAGTGCAAGAATTATTTCCTCAGCAATGATTAATTGTGAATGTTATTCATTTATCTGTTTTGATCATAATTTATGTCTTTTTATATTCCTTTGCCTCTTTGGAATCCAAAGCAGAAGGTAACAGTTTCTATCAAGGTTTTTGAGCGAATCACCACATTAGCAGATATCTGAATGAGCTGGAGCTAATGGGAAACCTTGTGAGACATCGCAATCTGTACCTTGCCCTCTTTGTGCAAATTCTAGATTAAAGTATTTAAGTGAGCCATTAGGCTCATTTAATTATGTCGGTGCCCCATTCTCCCGAGGCCAGGGAGCTAACGCCGTGCCTGGGAGACCTCGGCATGGCGCCATTTAGTACTGGTTCACACAAACAGGGACCAGGTGTAATGGCACCTGGGAGGTGTCTCTGGGACCATCCGAGGCCCCCTGGTGGTCCGGCTCGGGTCAGGTTGGTACCCTGGTACTTGCGCTGTCATGAAGGCACCTTGGCTCTGCCAACCAGACATCTGGGCAATGACACCCTGGCACTGTCAGGGTGCCTGTGTCAGGCTGCCCATGCCAATCCTGGGGTGCCCTGCCTTTATGAGGTGGGTGACAGGGATCATGGACCCCCTAAGAGGTAAGTAGGGGCAGTTCCGGAGGCCGTGGTGGAGGCATGATCTTAGGGAAGTAAGTGCGGCCTCGGCGGGGTGTTCCCGACAGATGACAGAAAGAATGAGAGAGTTTTGTTTGACAGCGGAGTCGTTCTTGGTGCTGCAGGCGCTGAGAAATACCCCGCTATATGCGCCCAAAACGGGACTCTGTTTTCTGCCTGTTAAATCGCACCCGATATAATTTTATGCTGAATCAATCAAAATTAATCAGAAAAAATTAACTTGTGTATTAAAGATTATCATTTCTTGTCTGATCTTAATACTACAAAAACACAGAACAAAGTTGAATAGACTCAAACCAAGTGGCTTGAGGAGATTCACCTGTGCTTTTTGATGTGGTTACTTTAACAAAGGAAGTTTTTGGAGGCAGTAGGACAAAGTGAGGCTGTAGTGATTGATAGCATTTGTAACCCAATATCAGTGAAGCTGAACAGCTGGCTTTCGAGCACAGACTTGAGTGTCCATATGGCCACATTACATTCAACAGGGACCAAGAACAATCAACACATGAAAAGATTCAATGTTACAGAGTCAGTCACCTTTGTCCTCAATCTACCACATTAACAAGAACTCTGTGCATGGTTATTGTTGTTCTTTATATATCGATACAGCACACTTACAACACCTTTTTGGATAGAATACAATTTGTGCTTCGTTGACAAAGTTAAGGCATATTATTTACTGTTTTAAAGTGAGAATGGTGTATTGCTTAAAGTCAGTAGGATGTATAATTTTAAAGTGAATGCATCTGATTTAAAAAGAAAGTTTAGTAGATAATAAAAAATATTAAAATGTATATTGAGTTTTGAAAAGGGAAAATACAGGTTAAGGATTTGGATCAAGTTAGAAACTGGAACTGAAGCATGCCCTATTATAAGATTATTTTCCCAATCCAAAGTTTAGTGAGGAATACACTTATATTGGATGCTGATTGGCAATGATATTGGCAGGTGTTTGATGGTGTTTATCTAATGTGGCAGTCAGAAGGCCCGAATCAAGGGCAGCACAGTGGCAAGCACTGCTGCCTCATGGCGCTGAGGTCCCAGCTTCGATCCCGGCTCTGGGTCACTGTCGATGTGGAGTTTGCACATTCTCCCTGTGTTTGAATGGGTTTCGCCCCCACAACCCAAAGATGTGCTGGGTAGGTGGATTGCCCATACCAAATTGTCCCTTATTTGGAAAAAATGGTGTGGGTACTCTAGATTTATTTTTTAAAAAGGCCTGAATCAATTATAGCTTTTGGCTCCATCAACATCTTCTCAGTAAGCTGCCCGCACAAAATGAGTGCCTCGCTGAAACTTGCTGGTTTGGTGAGGAGGACAATTGATTGATTACTCCATGTACAGAGCCGAAATCAGGCTTGTTGGGAGGAGCAGATGTGAGATAGGCTGGAAGCAGGCTCAGGCCTGTCTAGATTGGCAGCTGAGCAGAAGATTTTTGTGGGGTCTGGATGGACAAACATTCTCCTCCTGACACCACAAAAGTCTGAACTGCTGCAAGAGGCCTCCAATGGACTAATTTAGTTATAAGGAGGGGGGAGGGGAGGTGTAGGGGGAGGCTGTTGTGTGATTGGGCAGGAGGGTGTGGGGTGGAGATCCCACCAGCTCCCATTGCCATTCAATTAAGTCTGTGTTATGCTTCCTAACACCTTTCCTGCCCAGAGACCAACTGTCGTGTTGCTTAATGACCTAATCTCGGGTGACAGACAGTATCCAGCAAACACTGATAGGTTTGTCTGTGCCCTTCAATGGGCTTGGTCCCTTCATCAAAGGCACTCTATGCCTTATTGAGGGCATCGGCATGGGGAAAGGTGGGACTCACAGGAAGTCACTCCATACTCTTGCAGTTGACACCCTTCTCCTGCCCTGGTCAGTGTTCCTGTCGCTGGCAACCCCATCCTGCCCCACTTACCTGACTCCCAGGGGGTCCTTCAGCAATCCTCTGGCTAGACCCCAGTGCAATACTGGCATGGCCACTGTCCACAGTGCTGTCGGTTTCTGATTGGCGAGCAGGTCTCAGGGAGGGGAGATCCGTTGCACAACAGGAAGTGCAATGACTTAATGACCTGAGGGAGACGGGAGCCCAGGTGGCTGTATTTCCATTGCCAATTAGGAACTTTATTTTGTTGGAGCTCCTGGAGATTGGACTGGCATGGATGCCAACAGATTTCACTGAGGATGATGGGCTCCCTGCCCGCATGTTAAATTCTGCCCTGTATCTCCAGTATAAGGACAGCCAAATAATGCAATAGCTAGAATATATTTGTAAAATCCCAGAGTTAATATGAAGAACATTATTCTGTGACACAACAATGAACGTCACAGCTAAATTAATATTCAAAAGGTAATGAAACTGTTTTTATTTCATCTGTTTGTGTCATTTTGCTGTATCACAGTGAGGGGGAGATAGCATAGCTAGTTTTTGGTCTGTTAAGAGTTTGCTAATTTGAGATTAGCAGTGCTGTAGCAAGATGCTATGGTAGCACTTCCCATATAGTACAAATGTGTTTCCGCAGGCACATATATTAAATTACTGTGGCAAAAATCATGATACTAAGATTGCAATTCAAATGAATCCTTAGAACCATGATGTACACTAATTGCACATTTTCACAGAACAGTCTTGCAGGAATGATGTTCTTAACTGGCGGGATTTACTGACCAACCAGCCGGGTGGTTTTCGGTGGCAGAGGCGGCCCGCCAGCGGAACTTACCCACCCCACCGTTGTTAACAGGATTTCCCAGTGACTGCACCCCTCGTCGCCGGGAAACCTGTGTGCCAACGTGGGACTGGAATTTCCCGCCGGCGTGAACAGCCAATAGATCTCACCCAACATTTATTTGGAACTATTTATTATTGTGCTTTTACATTATAGAACATTCAGTGCAGAAGGAGGCCATTCGTCCCATCGAGTCTGCACCGACCCACTTAAGCCCTCACTTCCACCCTATCTCCATAACCCAATAACCCCTCCTAACCTTTTTGGATTCTAAGGGCAATTTAGCATGGCCAATCCACCTAACCTGCATGTCTTTGGACTGTGGGAAGAAATCGGAGCACCCAAACGAAACCCACGCAGACACGGGGAGAGCGTGCAGACTCCGCACAGACAGTGACCCAGCAGGGAATCGAACCTGGCGCTGTGAAGCCACAGTGCTAGCCATGTCTGCTACCGTGCTGCCCAATAGCTGGATATAAAGGCCTTGAAACTGACTGCTGAATCGGAATGGCTGGAGGCCTCATTTACCTGACACCAGTGAGGTGCAGGTGTCTCCTGGATGTCCCCAGGCAGCTCACTGGTGAAGAGGATTTTAATCCTGGGCTGCTGTGTCTCAGGTAAGCCCTAGGACAAGGGAGTGATTGGAAAAGGAGGAGGCAATAGAAAGGGGTGGGACAATCCTGGGGACTGGGGGTGGGTCAGTGCAGTGTTATAATCAGGAGGAAGCTAAATGAGATCAGGCACCATTTTTCAGCACTGCAGTCGACCCAGGATGAACACTCCTGCACATCGCACACCACATTCCATAAAGCATTTTATAAAAATCACGGCAGCCTAATTTTGCAAAGACGTCAAACAATTGAGAAGCTCCCAATTTTCACTTGCAAAGCATCCAGTGCTTTTTTTCAGGCAGGGACTCTGAAAGCTTGTTTTTCTGTTTTTGACCAATATAACAGGTAGCGTACTTCCAGGCGCAATGAGTACGAGGGTCTTTTGCCACGTTGGGTGCCCATGCACCTGTTTTGTGCCTGGTAAAGGGGCAGATGCCATTCCTAGCCCAGGTCTTGTCACAGTAAAGTGTTTTTCCTAATTCATCATGGGATGTTGGTTGGCATTACTGGCTAGACCAGCATTTATTGCCCATTCCGAATTGTCCTTGAGAAGATAGTGGTGAACTGACTTTTGTCACTGCTGCAAGTCCATGTGGCGTAGGTACACCCACAGTGCTGTTCGGAAGGGAGTTTCAGGATTTTGACCAGTGACAGTGAAGGAACGGTAGTGTATTTCCAAGTCAGGATGATGAGTGACTTGGAGGGGAACTTCCAAGTGATGGTGTTCCCATGTGTCTGCTGTCCTTCGAAATGGTAGTGTTTGTGGGCTTGGAGGATGTTGGTTAAGGAGACTTAATGAGTACCAGTGCATCTTGTAGAGGGTACATTGTTGCCCCAATGAGTTGGTCGTGGAGTGATTTAATGTTTGTGAATGGGGTGCCAATCAGGCTGCTATGTCCTGGATGGTGTTGAGTTTCTTGAGTGTTGTTGGAGCTGCACTCATCCAGGCAAGTGGATGGAATTCCATCACACTCCTGACTTGTGCCTTGTCGTTTTTTTTGCGGGCGTGGGGACGTAGTCCCATTATTGGAGAATCCCATCCCCTGTGTTCTCTCCACCCCATTATCCCTGACCATTTATTCGAGCTCCTCAGTGCAATGGTCAAGGGTTCTATCATTAAAGTGCATAGTAGTAGACTTCCGGTTGCGGCGATGCACTGCTAAGCCGCATGTTTCGGCAGCTCCCGCTCTAACGGACTTTTGGGCTCTTTTTGGGAGCCCCAATGGAAATTTTTTCGGACCAAACCCAGTGTGGGGTGACGAAGTAAGGAGTCCCCCCTAGTGTGTATGGAAAAGATCGGTGGTAGTGGCCAGATTGTGACGGATCCTCTGGAGCAGCGGCAGAGAAGAGAAGGAAGAAGCAAGATAGCGACGGATGGAGACCAGACGACATGGGGGCCGGATAAGCAGGAATTCCTTCGACGGTGTGTGGAGGAATTAAAGAAGGAGATGCTGGCGCCAATGTTGTTGGCAATAGAAGGGCTAAAAGAAATGCAAAAGGCCCAGGCGATAGAGCTCCGTGGGGTGAAGCAGAAGGCAGCTGAGAACGAGGATGAGATTCTGGGCCTAGCGGTAAAAATGGAGACGCACGAGGCGCTACACAAGAGGTGTATCGAAAGACTCAAAGTCCTGGAGAACAGATCAAGGAGGAAGAACCTCCGGATTCTGGGTCTCCCCGAGGGAGTGGAGGGAGCTGACGTTGGGGCTTATGTGAGCATGATGCTCCATTCGCTAATGGGAGCTGAGGCCCCCTCGGGCCCCCTGGAGGTGGAAGGGGCTCACCGGGTCCTTGCTAGGAGACCCAAGGCTGTAGAACCACCAAGGGCGATAGTGGTGAGATTTCACCGCTTCACCGACAGAGAGGCCGTTTTGTGTTGGGCCAAGAAGGTACGGAGTAGCAGGTGGGAGAATGCGGTGATACGAGTGTCTCAGGACTGGAGCGCGGAGGTGGCGAGAAGGAGAGCGAGCTTTAATCGGGCCAAGGCGGCGCTTCACAAGAAGAAAGTAAAGTTTGGGATGCTGCAGCCGGCGCGATTGTAGGTCACGTACCAAGATAGACACTACTATTTTGAAACGTCGGAAGAGGCATGGGCCTTCATCCAAAAAGAGAAATTGGACCAGAACTGAGGGACTGCTGCTGTGGGGGAGACGACGATGTTGATGTACAGAAATGTAAATTGGGGAATGGGAGGTTCACCGTATCGGGACGATAGATGGGGAGGGGAAAGGGAAGAGAAGAATCCCTGTTTTCTTTGACGGGGGGACACTGAGAAATGTGGGCGCCGGTGGAAAAAGGGACATAGGAGGGGGATGGGGACTGGGAACGGGGCTGTAGGGGGAGCTGCGCCATAGGGGGCGGGGCTGATCTAGGAAAGCGCAGGTTTTTTCCCGCGCTAGGGAGATGATGGCGAGAAGATAGGCGCAAGGAGGATGAGAGCTCCACACACGGGGGGGTCAAGAAGAGAGCGGGGGAAGCCGGGGTCAGTTGGAGTCAGCTGACTTTCGGAAGCATCATGGGGGGAGTAACCATGCTAGATGGGGATCTAGCGGGGGGGGGGGGGGGGGGGGAGATAACTGGGTTGCTGCTGCTGGGATCGAGAGGGAGCTGGCAAGGGAAGAGGTGGTCGGGACGGGAGTGCGCCGCCTGGGGGACTGGTGGGTGCGCGGGACCTGGACGTGGGACAGGCCTAGAGCAGGTGATGGCTAGTTGGAGGGGGTGGGCAGCCCCCCAATCCGGCTGATCACATGGAATGTGAGAGGCCTAAATGGGCCGATTAAGAGGGCCTGAGTGTTCGCGCACTTAACAGGCCTGAAGGCAGATGTGGTCATGCTTCAAGAGACGCATCTGAAGGTGGCGGATCAGGTTAGGTTAAGGAAAGGATGGGTGGGACAGGTGTTCCACTCAGGGCTTTACGCGAAAAATAGAGGGGTGGCTATATTGGTGGGGAAACGGGTGCCGTTCGAGGCTAGGAATATAGTAGTGGACAACGGTGGCAGAAATGTGATGGTGAAGGGCAGACTGCAGGGAATGGAGGTTGTGCTGGTAAATGTATATGCCCCGAACTGGGATGATGCGGGATTTATGAAGTGGATGCTGGAACGTATCCCGGACCTGGAGGTAGGAAGCCTGGTAATGGGGGGGGATTTCAATACTGTGCTGGATCCAGGGTTAGATCGGTCTAGATCCAGAACCGGAAGAAGGCCGGCAGCGGCCAAGGTGCTCAGGGGGTTCATGGAGCAAATGGGGGGAGTGGATCCATGGAGATTTGCTAGGCCGTTGGCCAAAGAGTTTTCCTTTTTCTCCCATGTTCATAAGGCTTACTCCCGTATAGATTTCTTTGTTTTGAGTAGGGCACTGATTTCGAGGGTGGCAGGAACGGAGTACTCGGCCATAGCCGTTTCAGATCATGCCCCGCACTGGGTGGATCTGGAACTAGGAGAGGAGAGGGAACAGCGCCCACTGTGGCGACTGGATGTGGGACTATTGGCGGATGAGGGAGTCTGTGGAAGGGTGCGGGGATGTATTGACAGGTACCTGGAGGCCAACGATGATGGTGAGGTCCAGGTGGGGGTAGTATGGGAAGCGCTGAAAGCGGTGGTTAGGGGAGAGTTGATCTCCATTAGGGCTTACAAGGAGAAAAAAGAGGGCAAAGAAAGGGAGAGATTAGTGGGGGAGATTTTGAGTGTGGACAAAAGATATGCGGAGGCCCCGGACGAAGGGCTATATAGGGAGAGGCGAAGACTTCAGACGGAGTTTGACCTGCTGACCACAGGGAAGGTAGAGGCACAGTGGAGGAAGGCACAGGGGATGAGATACGAATATGGGGAAAAGGTGAGTCGGCTGCTGGCCCACCAGCTTCGTAAGAGGATAGCGGCGAGGGAAATAGGGGGAGTTAGAGATGAAACGGGAACTATGGAGCGGAGTGCAGGGAAGGTAAATGAGGTGTTTAAGACCTTTTATGAGAGGCTATATAGGTCCCAAACCCCGGAGGGAAAAGAGGGGATGCAACAGTTTTTGGACCAACTAAGGTTCCCGAAGGTGGAGGAGCAGGAGGTGGCAGGTCTGGGGGCGCCAATCGGGGTGGACGAGGTGACTAAAGGGTTGGGGAACATGCAGGCAGGGAAGGCCCCGGGACCAGACGGGTTCCCGGTGGAATTTTATAGGAAGTACGTGGACTTGTTGGCCCCACTATTGGCAAGAACCTTTAACGAGGCCAGAGAAGGGGGGACTCTACCCCCGACAATGTTGGAGGCGACGATATCATTATTCCTGAAGCTAGATAAAGAATCGCTGCAATGCGGGTCATATAGGCCTATCTCGCTCCTGAATGTAGACGCCAAGTTGCTGGCAAAAGTACTGGCGATGAGGATCGAGGATTGTGTCCCGGGGGTGGTGCATGAAGACCAGACAGGGTTTGTAAAGGGGAGACAACTGAATGTTAACGTGCGACGGCTGTTGGGGGTGATAATGATGCCCCCAGTGGAGGGGGAGGCAGAGATAGTGGCAGCGATGGATGCAGAGAAGGCATTTGATAGGGTAGAGTGGGAGTATTTATGGGAGGTGCTGAGGAGGTTTGGGTTCGGGGAGGGATTTGTCAGTTGGGTTAAACTCCTCTATGGGGCCCCAGTGGCAAGTGTAGTCACAAATCGGCAGAGAACGGAGTATTTTCGGTTACATAGGGGAACAAGGCAGGGGTGCCCTCTGTCCCCATTACTGTTTGCGCTGGCAATTGAACCACTGGCCATAGCGTTGAGAGACTCTAGGAAATGGAGGGGGGGTGGATGGAGGGGGAGAGGAACACCAAGTGTCACTCTACGCAGATGACCTACTGCTGTATGTGGCGGATCCTGTGGAGGGGATGACAGAGGTTATGTAGATATTGAGGGAGTTTGGAGATTTTTCGGGATATAGGCTTAATATGGGGAAGAGTGAGCTTTTCGTAGTACACCCTGGGGATCAGGGAAGAGGGATAGATGGCCTGCCGCTAAAGAGAGCGGAAAGGAGCTTCCGATATTTGGGGATTCAGGTCGCCAGGAGCTGGGGAACTTTACACAAACTCAATCTGACGCGGCTGGTGGAGCAGATGGAGGAGGATTTCAAGAGGTGGGATATGCTGCCGCTCTCACTGGCGGGCAGAGTGCAGGCGGTCAAGATGATGGTCCTCCCAAGGTTTCTTTTTGTGTTTCAATGTCTCCCCATTTTGATCACTAAGGCCTTTTTAAAGAAAATAGATAGGATGTTATGAGTTTCGTGTGGGCAGGGAAGACCCCAAGGGTAAGGATGGGGTTCCTGCAGCGCAGCAGGGACAGAGGGGGACTGGCGTTGCCGAATCTGGACGATTATTACTGGGCCGCCAATGTGGCAATGGTTCGCAAGTGGGTGAGGGAGGGGAGGGGGTGGCGTGGAAGAGGCTGGAGATGGCGTCCTGTAAAGGAACAAGCCTAAAGGCGCTGGTGACGGCGACGCTACAGCTCTCCCCGAAAAGGCATTCCATGAACCCAGTGGTGGCGGCAACCTTAAGGATCTGGGGGCAATGGAGGCGACATAGGGGTGTGACGGGTGCCTCGGTGTGGTCCCCGAACAGGAACAACCATAGGTTTGTCCCAGGAAGGGTGGACGGAGGGTTCCAGAGCTGGTATCGGGCAGGAATTAGGAGATTGAGAGATTTGTTCATTGACGGGACGTTTGCGAGCCTGGGAGCGCTGGAGGAAAAGTATGAGTTGCCCCCGGGGAATATCTTTAGATACATGCAAGTGAGGGCGTTTACGAGGCAACAGGTGAGGGAATTCCCGACACAGGGGATCCAGGATAGAGTGATTTCGGGGGTATGGGTCGGGGAGGGCAAAGTGTCCGAAATATATCAGGAGATGAGAGACGAGGGTGAGGCGCTGGTAGAGGAGCTGAAGGGAAAATGGGAAGAAGAGCTGGGGGAGGAGATTGAGGAGGGTCTGTGGGCTGATGCCATAAGTAGGGTAAATTCCTCTTCCTCGTGTGCCAGGCTTAGCCTGATACAATTCAAGGTTCTACACAGAGCACACATGATGGGAGCGAGGATAACCAGGTTCTTCGGGGTGGAGGAAAGGTGCGGGAGGTGCTTGGGAAGCCCGACGAACCACACACACATGTTTTGGTCGTGTCCTGCATTGGATGAGTACTGGAGGGGAGTGGCAAGAGTGATTTCAAAGGTGGTGAAGGTCCGGGTCAAGCCAGGTTGGGGGTTAGCTATATTTGGGGTAGCGGATGAGCCGGGAGTGCAGGAGGCGAAAGAGGCCGATATTCTGGCCTTTACGTCCCTGGTAGCCCGGCGAAGGATCTTACTCATGTGGAAGGAAGCGAAATCCCCCGGCGTGGAGGCCTGGATAAATGATATGGCAGGGTTCATAAAACTGGAACGGATGAAGTTTGCGTTGAGAGGATCGGCTCAGGGGTTCTCCAGGCGGTGGCAACCGCCCCTTGACTATCTCGCGGAACGTTAAGGGAAAATAGATCGTCAGCAGCAGCAGCCCAGAGGGGGAGGGGGGCAACCTGTTTTGTTCTGGTTGGGGTGGAGGGGGGGGGGGAGCACTATTTTATGTTACTTTGTTAGTTCACTATTTTATTTAAATAATGTTATCTATTAGTTATTGTGTTATTGTTTTTTTTTGGATTGATTTGTAAGGTGGAAAAATTGTGTTTGAAAACTTTAATAAAATATATTTTTTTAAAAATTAAAGTGCATAGTAGAAGGGACATGGGGCATCCCTGTCTCATTTCGGGTCTGCATTCTATAACTTGATCCAAGCAGTGAATTTAGGCCCAATTCTAAACAATATTCCTTACCTTTACACTTTACATAGAATTTACAGTGCAGAAGGAGGCCATTCAGCCCATCAAGTCTGCACCGGCTCTTGGAAAGAGCACCCGACCCAAGGTCAACACCTCCACCCTATCCCCATAACCCAGTAACCCCACCCAACACTAAGGGCAATTTTGGACACTAAGGGCAATTTATCATGGCCAATCCACCTAACCTGCACATCTTTGGACTGTGGGAGGAAACCCACGCACACACGGGGAGGATGTGCAGACTCCGCACAGACAGTGACCCAAGCCGGAATCGAACCTGGGACCCTGGAGCTGTGCAGCAATTGTGCTATCCACAATGCTACCGTGCTGCCCACTCCCGCCCCCCCCCCCCCCCCCCCCCCACCTACACCTCCTCCTCCCCCGTTATCAGAAGCCCAGCCTCGGCCCTGCCCCTCGCTCTGACTCCCCCGAGTGCTGGTGCTGAGGGGGCGGGGCCTGCACTCATGTCTTATTCCCGATTCATTCACATCTCCTCAGCCGACCGAATCCTGTTTTAGGAAGTTTGACCTGCCGCAGCCACTCCCTCCACCACGCTTCTGTTCACTAGCCAGCCCCAGCTTGATAGCACTGTTGATGACCACTTCCATCACTTTACTTATAATCAAGAGTTGATCTGTCCTGTTTTGTATACAGGATATACCTGGGCAATTTTCCATACTGCTGTGTGGATGTCAATTTATATCTGTACTGGAACAGCTTAGCTAGGGACAAGGCAAGTTCTGGAACACAAGTCTTCAGCACTACTGCTGTAATATTGTTAGGACCCATTGCCTTTGCAGTATTCAATTCAATCTTGTGGAGTGAATCGAATAGGCTGAAAACAGGCATCTGTGATGTTGGGGACCTCCAAAGTGACCAAGGTGGATCATCCATTCGGCATTTCTGGCTGAAGATTGTAGCAAATGCTACAGCTTTATCCTTTACACTTATGTGCTGGGCTCCCCTATCATTTGAGGATGGGTATATTTGTGGAGCCTAGTGTCTCCTCTAGTGTCCAACACCATTCACAACTGTATATGGCAGGGCTGCAAAGCTTAGATCTGATCTGTTGGATGTGGAATCACTTAGCGCTGCCTATCATTTGCTGTTTATGATGTCTGGTTCGCAAGTAGTCCTGTGTAGTAGCTTTACCAAGTTGGCATCTCATTTTTGGGTATGCCTGCTGTTGCTCCTGGCATGCCCTCTTGAACTCTTCGTTGACCCAGGGTTGATTCTCTGGCTTGGTGGCAATGGCAGAGTGGAGTATATGCCGGGCCATGAGTTTAGAGATGTGGTTGAGTACAATTCTGCTGCTGCTGATGGCCCACAGTGCCTCATGGATGCCCAGTCTTAAGTTGCCAGAGCTGTTCGAAATGTAGCACGGTGGTTGTGCCACAGAACACATTGGAGGGTAGTATTCTCAATGTGAAGATGTGACTTTGTCTCCACTAGGACTCACGGGAGCCAGGGCCAGGGATGTCTCGGATCGTGTCTTCAGGATCCTTAAGGGGGAGGTGGAGCAGCCAGAAGTTGTGGTGCACATTGGTACCAACGACGTAGGTAGGAAAAGAGGTGTGGATGTAATAAATGAGTTTAGGGAGTTAGGCTGGAAGTTAAAAGCCATTACAGACAGAGTTGTCATCTCTGGTTTGTTGCCAGTGCCACGTGATAGCGAGGCTAGGAATAGGGAGTGAGTGCAGTTGAACACGTGGCTGCAGGAATGGTGTAGGAGGGAGGGCTTCAGGTATTTGGATAATTGGAGCGCATTTTGGGGAAGGTGGGACCTGTACAAGCAGGGCGGGTTGCATCTGAACCAGAGGGGCACCAATATCCTGGGAGGGAGGTTTTCTAGTACTCTTCGGGAGGGTTTAACTAATTTGGCAGGGGAATGGGAACCGGATTTGTAGTCCAGCAACTAAGGTAGCCGATGTTCAGGACGCCAAAGCATGTAGTGGGGCAGTGGGGAAGGTAACACTGACAAAGGAGAGTACTTGCAGGCACGAAGATGGATTGAAGTGTGTATACTTCAACGCAAGAAGCATCAGGAATAAGGTGGGTGAACTTAAGGCATGGATCGGTACTTGGGACTACGATGTGGTGGCCATCACGGAAACTTGGACAGAAGAGGGGCAGAAATGGTTGTTGGAGGTTCCTGGTTATAGATGTTTCAATAAGATTAGGGAGGGTGGTAAAAGAGGTGGGGGGGCGTTGCATTGTTAATTAGAGATAGTATAACAGCTGCAGAAAGGCAGTTCGAGGAGGATCTGCCTAGTGAGGTAGTATGGGTTGAAGTCAGAAATAGGAAAGGAGAAGTCACCTTGTTGGGAGTTTTCTGTAGGCCCCCCAATAACAGCAGAGACGTGGAGGAACAGATTGGGAAACAGAATTTGGAAAGGTGCAGAAGTCACAGGGTAGTAGTCATGCGTGACTTCAACTTCCCAAATATTGAGTGGAAACTCTTTAGATCAAATAGTTTGGATGAGGTGGTGTTTGTGCAGTGTGTCCAGGAAGCTTTTCTAACACAGTATGTAGATTGTCCGACCAGAGGGGAGGCCATATTGGATTTGGTACTTGGTAATGAGCCAGGGCAAGTGATAGATTTGTTAGTGGGGGAGCTTTTTGGAGATAGTGACCACAATTCCGTGACTTTCATTTTAGTAATGGATAGGGATAGGTGCGTGCAACAGGGCAAGGTTTACAATTGGGGGAAGGGTAAATACGATGCTGTCAGACAAGAACTGAAGTGCATAAGTTGAAAACATAGGCTGTCAGGAAAGTACACAATTCAAGGGTACTGAGGGATAGGATTTCTGAGCATCTGGAAAGACACTACTTGATTAGGGATAGTCAGCACGGATTTGTGAGGGGTAGGTCTTGCCTCACAAGTCTTATTGAATTCTTTGAGGAGGTGACCAAGCATGTGGATGAAGGTAAAGCAGTGATGTAGTGTACATGGATTTTAATAAGGCATTTGATAAGGTTCCCCATGGTAGGCTTATGCAGAAAGTAAGGAGGCATGGGATAGTGGGGAATTTGGCCAGTTGGATAACGAACTGGCTAACCGATAGAAGTCAAAGAGTGGTGGTGGATGGCAAATATTCAGCCTGGAGCCCAGTTACCAATGGCATACCGCAGGGATCAGTTCTGGGTCCTCTGCTCTTTGTGATTTTCATTAATGACTTGGATGAGGGAGTTGAAGGGCGAGTCAGTAGATTTGGAGACGGTACGAAGATTGGTGGAGTTGTGGATAGTGAGGAGGGCTGTTGTCGGCTGCAAAGAGACATAGATAGGATACAGAGCTGGGCTGAGAAGTGGCAGATGGAGTTTAACCCTGAAAAGTGTGAGGTTGTCCATTTTGGAAGGACAAATATGAATGCCGAATACAGGGTTAACGGTAGGGTTCTTGGCACTGTGGAGGAGCAGAGAGATCTTGGGGTCTATGTTCATACATCTTTGAAAGTTGCCACTCAAGTGGATAGAGCTGTGAAGAAGGCCTATAGTGTGCTAGCGTTCATTAATAGAGGGATTGAATTTAAGAGCCGTGAGGTGATGATGCAGCTGTACAAAACTTTGGTAAGGCCACATTTGGAGTACTGTGTACAGTTCTGGTCGCCTCATTTTAGGAAGGATGTGGAAGCTTTGGAAAAGGTGCAAAGGAGATTTACCAGGATGTTGCCTGGAATGGAGAGTAGGTCTTACGAGGAAAGGTTGAGGGTGCTAGGCCTTTTCTCATTAGAACGGAGAAGGATGAGGGGCGACTTGATAGAGGTTTATAAGATGATCAGGGGAATAGATGGAGTCGACAGTCAGAGACTTTTTCCCCGGGTGGAACAAACCATTACAAGGGACATAAATTTAAGGTGAATGGTGGAAGATATAGGAGGGATATCAGAGGTAGGTTCTTTACCCAGAGAGTAGTGGGGGCATGTAATGCACTGCCTGTGGAAGTAGTTGAGTCTGAAACATTAAGGACCTTCAAGCGGCTATTGGATAGGTACATGGATTACGGTAGAATGCTGGGGTGTAGATTGATTTGTTCTTAATCTGGGACAAAAGTTCGGCACAACATCGTGCGCCGAAGGGCCTGTTCTGTGCTGTATTTTTCTATGTTCTAGGACTGTGCGGTGGTCATTCCTACCGATATGGTGATGGACAGAATTATCTGCAGCAGGCAGATTGGTGAAGTGAGGTCAAGTATATTCTTCCCTCATGTTGGTTCCCTCACCACCTGGTGCAGACCCAGACTACCTCTGAGCTTTTGGACTCAGCCAGCTTGGTCTGTAGTAGCTATTCTAGATGATGGAGTTTGAAGTGCCCCATCCAAAGTACATTGTACGTTCAACATGGAGGAATACTGATCATTGGGTGGGGGTGGGGGATCGATACATGGTAATCAGCAGATTTTCTTGCATGACTTCACAGGGTCCAGAGTCAATGTTGAGGACGCCTAGGGCAACTCCCTCCCAACAGTATACCACTGTGCCACTACCTCTGTTGGAACGGTGATAGTGGTTGTTAGGCATGATTCTGTGAGTATGACTATGTCAGGTTGTTGCTTGACTAGTTTGTGAGGCAGTTTTCCCAATTTTGGTACTAGCCCCTAGGCGTTAGTAAGGAAGACTTTGCAGGGTTGACAGGACTTAGTTTTCGGTTGTTGTTTTTGGTGCCGAGGTCGATGCCGGGTGAACCGTCCGGTTACTTTCATTTAAGAATTTATCACATTGCTATGGGCCTTGAGTCACATGTAGGCCAGACCAGGGAAGGACGGCATATTTCCTTCCCTGACAATACAAATTTGGAAGTATTGTGATCCGTGAGGGAATATTGTACAGTTAATACATTATACAGCATCCTGGGCTTTTAAATGGGGATATAGAGTACAAAAGGAAGGAAGCTATGTTGAACCTGTACAGAACACTGGCTTGGCCTCAAGTGAAGTATTGCACTCAGTTCCCAGGCAATACAATTTGGGAAGGATGTGAAGGAGGTGAAGGGATTAGACAGATTGCAGAAAAGGCTTCAGTTACATAATAAATTGGAGAAGTTGGGACTGTACTTCTTGGAGAAGAGAAGACTGAGAGGAGATCTGATAGTGGTATTCAAAATCACGGGGGGGTCTGAACAGAGTTGATTAGGAAAACTGTTCCCATTGGTGGAAGGATTGAGAACAAGGGACCACAGAATTAATTAATTAGCAAATGAATCAACATAAGAAAAAACCTTTTCACAAGGCTAGTGGTTAGAATCTGCAATGCACTGCCTGGCAGGTTCAATCGAGGCACTCGAGAGGAAATTGGATTATCTGAAATAACAGAATGTGAGCGGCTATGGGGAGAAGACGGGGGAGTGGCACTTGGTGAACTGCTCCTTCGTAGAGCCAACACAGGCAAGATGGGCCAAATGCCCTCCTTCCGTGCTCTAACCATTCTGTGAATAACCACGTGTTGAGGGATAAATATTGTTCAGGGCACTGGGGGAACTTCCTGTCTTCTTTAATAGTGTCACGGGATCTCAGGTCCACCTGAACAGTCGGGGTCTTGTTTTAACAACTCAATGAAAGACGGTGAAGAACTTCCTTTGTATCATACCAGTACCAGTCTAAAGTATTTGCTCAAATTCAAATACATTACCTTCTGACTCAGAATTTGAAAAGCTAACTCATCCTGTGTTTTGATGAATAAAAAGTGATGGCTTTCTCTCAAAGAGGCAGAAAGCTAGAGCCACCTTTCTAAGGGTCTGCAGTACATGTTTCCGGAACCAGAGTTGTTTAAGTCGACGTGCCTAAAGTTGGCATCACTCCTTTAGTATAAAAATGGATTCCATGTGGAGTTACAGAAATCTTTTCCCATTTTTGTTTCAAACGGGAATAATTTAAATGAACAAACCAAAAAGAATGAAATTAGGCAGATTGTTAGCAGTTTTCTATCACCATCAAGTCTTGCCTGATATTTCTGCTCCTTTAATAATTAATTTTTCCACTCTATGTTTAGAAAGCTGATCTTGACCTTGTTTTTGATAACAGTTTTGCACGTGGATTACATTCTTAATAATTGTATAGATATATTGAAAGTCTGTGTGTGGAAAATCAACCACAGTGGGAAAATTCATGATACTGCACAATATATTTCATTTAAAGAAATCTTCTATAGTGGGTAGCCTTGACATTCAACAGTTTAAGATTATTATAACAACTGGAAAGTACAGTCTAAATACACCTTTAAAAACCTTGTATCCTATTGACAATAAATGGCCCGAGGCAGAAGTAAAACAAACCTGCCCTGTTTATATATAGCAATGAACTATTCTTTCTGCTCAGAAGGTGATGAGGGTGTTTGTGCATGAATATGGTATAGAACAATAGGGAGAAAGCTCAAAGACTTTTAATTTGCTTTGATGTCAAAAGATGAAATATGTTGCAAAGCAGTTATCTGATACATTGAGTGAAAAATTACAAAAGACATGGTAACTAAAAAGTATCCACTAATCCGTGAAAGATCAGTATACAGCAAAGCTTGGAGATCTACTTCAGTTCAAGCTCTCACTTTATTCTATTTATCATTTAGATTGACACAGCAATTTAAACAGACAGGCAGTTCAATAACTCTAAATGCTGCTGATGACATCAGTCAGCACAAATATGTTTTATAATGGGGGGCAATTAACAACAGTATTTGATCTCAAGTAGCATAATTAAAGTTCACATTATTTTTTTTTACCTTACCACTCTGCTTCGTTGTCTTCCTACACCATAGAACTGCAGCTGAGTGGATAGGGAACCTAGGAACATTTGTTCCAATTTCTCCCTTTGCACAATTTCAGGGGTCCCTCAACTTTAAGGTGTTGTCTTTCGGGTTCCTCTGATATGAATCTATTTCCAAACCCTTTATGATATTGCATGTCTTACACATTTGGACTTTCTAAACAAGATCAATAAATGAAGGTTACGAATTGAGTCACACAGCTGTCTCTCCCTTGAACTTGCATAACTTAGTTAAGTTTTTTGGATCAGTATGTTGCACGCCACATAGCAACAACGATGGGGGCTTGTGAAAGAGGCTAGAAAACGTCTGTTTTCCCTTTCATTTTATGAACCTATCAAAAAGTAGTGAAAGTCACACAGTCAGAGGCCAGTTCATCCCACCCACCTTTCTGGTTGATTGATGCTTCTGGCAGCTTCCATGAGGAGACAAAGAAATGTCAAACTATCAGTACCGTACCAAGACATTGCACTCTTTCAAGTAAGTCTGTCTCCTAAAAATCCAATATAACATTTGTGACAGCTATGACTAAAGGCAACCAACTCCACCAGATTCATATCTTTTTGATGTGAATTGTTTTCTGTTTTAAAGCCTCAGAGATGTCAATCTACAATAGTAGCCACTTGCTATGAAAAGTCAATAGGACACTTTTGAAGTGACAATTAATAAAATAGCTATAAGTTATGGCCTGCAACCACATGCAAGGAACAAAGTTATAATAATTAAAGGCAAACACTTTTTCCCCCTGCGATAGACCTAATTTGTAATTCAATGCCCTTGTAATGATCGAATAAAAAGGTTGTGTGAACTTAGAAATGTTTTTTGTAGCTTGTTAAATTACAGCTGTGGTCACTGTATGAAGCTCAGTTTCCTTTGATGTTTTGGAGGACAGGCACATGCAGTGGCTGAGATTTTCTTCTAAGAAGCACTTACTCTACAGGTATGATGACGTGATTTATTACTAATCAAGTGTACACAACATGCAGATGTTATGCTCTGCTTGCACAACATGTCAGCACTTGCTCTGCTTCTGTTGCACTTTATATAACTCCAACAAGGGCAGAAACAACCTGTTCCAAAATACGGGCATTTCCAGCAAATCCCGGAATGTGAGCCAACTACTTTATTGCAAGTGTTTGAATAAACATTTACAAATTTCCACTGATTACACCATGTCCTGTGCTTTTTTTCATAGAATATAGTTAGACTTTGAAGGTGTCTTGACCAAGCCAAAATATCAGGGAACATTGACAACACTAATCTTTAGCTTTGCAAATCTTTATTAATGCATTATGTTAGTCAACTGTTCAGTGCTGCATATTAAACTTAATCTTCCACAACATGGTTAATTACATTACAGGCACAGGTGGATGGAAAACACCCCAAAGGCATTATTTTGAAGAAGAGGAGGGGAGTTCTCCCTGTTGTCTTGGCCAATATTTATCCCACAATCAACATCACCAGTACAGATTATCTGGTCATTATCACATTTCTATTTCTGAGAGTTTGCTCAAATGCGCATGCACAAAAATACTAGCCTGGTACCTTGGCAGTGCCAACCTGGCACCCCAGCAGTATCCCTGCCAGCTGGCAGTGCCTCTCCCAGGTACCTTGGCAGTGCCAGACTGGCACCCAGGTGGCACTGCCAGGGTGCCTGCCTGGCACTGCCAGGGTACCCAGGTGGCACCAGCAGTGCCAGGGCACCACCCTGCCCAAAAGGCATGCAGCTGGGGGCCTCCGATCCCCTTAGAGATCCCCACATGTGCCATTCCATCTGGTCCCTGTTTGTGGGGACCGATACCAAACGGCGCTCGCCCAAGGTCCCCAAGGCGAAGAGATTGAATCCCAAAGCCTCAGGTACCTTGGGAATCTGCACATTAGAGTAAGGCTTACTGCCTCGCTCTAATGTGCAGATTTGCTAAAAAGTGATCCCACGCATTGTGGCCGGGATTCCCCTTGCAACGTCTCGCAAGATTGCGATGAATCCAGCGAGGCGCTGCAAGCCGGGTAGATCCCAGCGAACTGCTTTTCCGGCGCAACGTGGATGAGAAGATCGCGCCCCATGTATTACAAATGTGATTGAATTTTTCAAAGACGGTGACTAGATGTGTAGATGAGGATAGTGCAGTTGATGGACGTCAGTAAGGCTTTTGACAAGGTCTCGCATGGGAGACTGGTCAAAAAGGCAAGAGCCCAAGGGATCCAGGGAAATTGGCAAATTGCTTACTGGCAGGTGGCAGAGGGTGATGGTCGAAGGTTGTTTTTGTGACTGGAAGCCTGTGTCCAGTGGTGTTTCATCGGGGTCAATTCTGGGTCCCATGCTGTCTGTAGTATACATTAACGATCTGGACGTGAATATAGGTATAACCAGTAAGTTTGCAGATGACACAAAAATTGGACCCAACATGGTAAATAGCGAGGAGAAAATCCTTAGACTACAGAATGATATAGATGGACTGATAATATGGGCAGAGCAGTGGTAAATGGAATTTAACCCGGAAAGGTGTGAGGTAATGCATTTTGGGAGGACTAACAAGGCAAGGGAATATATAATGAGTGGTAGGACCCTTGGAAGTACAGAGATTCAGAGGGGCCTTGGTGTGCATGTCTATAGATCTCTGAAGATAACAGAACAAGTAGATCAGGTGGTTAAGAGGGTATATGGGATACTTGCCTTTATTAACCGAGGCATAGAGTATAAGAGCAGGGAGGTTATGATGGAACTGTATAAAATGCTGGTTAGGCCACAGTTGGAATACTTTGTGCATTTCTGGTCACCAAACTATAGGAAGGAAGTCATTGCTTTTGAGAGGGTGTAGAGGAGATTCACCGGGATGTTGCCTGGGCTGGAGCTTTTCAGCTATCAAGAGAGACTGGATAGGCTGGGGTTGTTTTCCTTGGAGCAAGGAAGGCTGAGGGGGGGACCTGATTGACGTTCATCAAATTATGAGAGGCATAGGGAGTGTGGATACGAAGGTACTTTTCTCCTTAGTGGAGGGGTCAATAACCAAGGGGCATAGATTTAAGGTATTGGGTAGGCCTGGAGGAGAAGAGAGGAAAAATCTTTTCACCCAGAGGGTGGTGGGAATCTGGAACTCACTGACTGCCTGAAAGGGTGGTCGAGACGAGATCCCTCACAACATTGAGTTCAATAACTCAGTCCTACCTGTGCGATTCTGAGCTCTGGGGATCCAGGTTCGAATCCCGCCGTGGCAGATGGTGAAATTTGAATTCAATAAAAATCTATAATTAGAAGTCGAATGATAGCCATGATATCATTGTTGATTGTCATTAAACCCATCTGGTTCACTAATGTCCTTTAGGGAAGGAGATTTGTCATCCTTACCTAGTCTGGCCTACATGTGACACCAGATCCACAGCACTGTGGGTGACTCTTAAACGCCTTCAGGGATGGCCAATACATTCTGGTCAAGCCAACGACACCCACATTCCATGAACAAATAAAAAAATTAAACATGTCTCTGTGTGGATATAGATACTGTGTTTCCACCCTGTCACTGATTTCATTTTGAAAATGTGATCACCCAACCTTTGGCTGGATTCTCCGCCTCGTCGCGCCACATTTCTATTTCACCCCGCCAGCGGGATCACGCTGGCCGGTCAATGGGGTTTCCCATTGTGGGGCAGCTCCACGCCGTCGGGGAATCCCCAGGCTGCCGGCAAAACGGGGCATCCCGCCGGCGGAGAATCCAGCCTCCTGTGTTCCTTCGTATATCTACTGTTCGTCCAATGGCAGTTGCTGTTCCTTCAGCACTTAACCTCACTCTCTGGAATTCTCTCCCAGCAGCTCTATTCCAGCACTGTCCATCATGCCTTGAAAAATCTCAAGACCACTACCCTGATATCTCTTTATATAGAATGAGTACTATACAATCGTAAGTGGTATAAAGCACACACACGCATACATAAACTGCTTTGTCATCTTGCCCATTTAAACTGGTTAACAACTCCAAGCTTTTTTAGTGCCATTCCATAAACAGTGACCTGGTTGTCAAACCATGTTTGGATTGCATCAATGCCAGTTCATAAACTCTGCCAATCTTTCAAAACAGTCGCAAGTCATTACATTGGTCGACTAAAATCATAAATTTAACCAGGTCAGGTGTGGTCATCTAATTATGTGTGAACATGTTGGAAATTCTAAATAGTCATGTGGCACACACTCTGAAACTAGTCTGCAAGCATGAAACACGTCATAATTAACACCCCGAGACCAAAGTCAAGAAGGTAGAAATAATTTTTAGTCTCATTCAAAACATGGCAGTTAAAAATAATGGGCGGGATTCACCATTCCCCACTACCGGTATCATAATCGGCGATCGGGCGGAAAATACCTTCCGACGCCGAAATCGGGGGCGGCGCCAGTTTGATGCTGGTTTTCTATCCTCCGCCCCTCCAAAATGGTGTCAGCGCGTTGCGTGCCGCACGCCATTGAAGCGTCACCTGAAGGCCCTCCACCAATGCTCCGCCCCCGATGGCCCGGGTTCCTGACTGCGGTGTGGGAATTGTGGGGCGGAATTCTCTGGAAACGGCGCGATGTCCGCCGACTGGCGCCCAAAACGGCGCAAATAAGACGGGCATCGCGCCGCCCCAAAGGTGCGGAATGCTCCGCATCTTTGGGGGCTGAGCCCCAACATTGAGGGGCTAGGCCGGCGCCGGAGGTATTTCCGCCCCGCCAGCTGGCGGAAAAGGCCTTTGGTGCCCCGCCAGCTGGCGCGGAAATGACATCTCGGGGCGACGCATGCGCGGGGGCGTCAGTGGCCGCTGACAGCATTCCCGCGCATGCGCAGTGGAGGGAGTCTCTTCCGCCTCCGCCATGGTGGAGACCGTGGCGGAGGCGGAAGGGAAAGAGTGCCCCCACGGCACAGGCCCGCCCGCGGATCGGTGGGCCCCGATCGCGGGCCAGGCCACCGTGGGGGCACCCCCCGGGGCCAGATCGCCCCGCGCCCCCCCCAGGACCCCGGAGCCCGCCCGCGCCGCCTTGTCCCGCCGGTAAGGTAGGTGGTTCAATTTACGCCGGCGGGACAGGCATTTTGGCGGCGGGATTTCGGCCCATCCGGGCCGGAGAATCGAGCAGGGGGGCCCGCCAACCGGCGCGATTCCCGCCCCCGCTGAATCTCCGGCTTTGGCAACCGGCGGGGGCGGGATTCACGCCAGCCCCCGGCAATTCTCCGACCCGGTGGGGGGTCGGAGAATTTCGCCCGTGGTCTCAGTGGTAGGGAACCCGACGTGACGGCTTCGGGCTGTGTCCAACACCGCCACAGTCGGCCGGAGCCGTGCTGATGGCCGGGGGGGGTGGCATCTGCGAGGGCTGAGGAGAGGCCGGGGGGGCGGCCAAGGGGGTACTATTTGGCAGGTCGGGTTCGCGCACGGCCGCCGCCATGTTTTACGGTGCGGCCACTGCAGGTTGTCGCCATGCGCATGTGCGGCTTCGGACCCAGCCATTTTCCAGCTGTTTATATCGTGGGAGCCGGGTGTTTTACTCGCCGCGGCTGCTAGCCCCTCAACGGTCGCAGGATCGGTGAGGGTTCGGCGCCGATTTTGCCGTCGTAAAATGCCACATTTGGCACTTCGCCTCCAAAACGGTAAATCCAGCCCAATGTCTGCATGGATTTATTGCACATGTCCGTCTCGGGAGGAGGAAATGGTGTAGTGGTATTCTCACTGGAGTGGTGATCCAGAGACCCAGGGTAATACTCTGGAGTCCAGGGTTCGGATCCCGCCATGACAGGCGGTGGAAATTGAATCCAATAAATATCTGGAATTAAATGTTTAATAATGACCATAAAAACATTGTCGCTTGTTATAAAACCCCCCAGCTGTTTCACTAATGTGCTTTAAGAAGGGTAGCAAGGATAATCCTGGGAACTACAGGCCGGTGAGCCTTACTTCAGTGGTAGGGAAATTACTGGAGAGAATTCTTCGAGACAGGATCTACTCCCATTTGGAAGCAAATGGACGTATTAGTCAGAGGCAGCACGGTTTTGTGAAGGGGAGGTCGTGTCTCACTAACTTGATAGAGTTTTTCGAGGAGGTCACTAAGATGATTGATGCAGGTAGGGCAGTGGATGTTGTCTATATGGACTTCAGTAAGGCCTTTGACAAGGTCCCTCATGGTAGACTAGTACAAAAGGTGAAGTCACACGGGATCAGGGGTGAGCTGGCAAGGTGGATACAGAACTGGCTAGGCCATAGAAGGCAGAGAGTAGCAATGGAAGGATGCTTTTCTCATTGGAGGGCTGTGACCAGTGGTGTTCCACAGGGATCAGTGCTGGGACCTTTGCTCTTTGTAGTATATATAAATGATTTGGAGGAAAATGTAACTGGTCTGATTAGTAAGTTTGCAGACGACACAAAGGTTGGTGGAATTGCGGATAGCGATGAGGACTGTCTGAGGATACAGCAGGATTTAGATTGTTTGGAGACTTGGGCGGAGAGATGGCAGATGGAGTTTAATCCGGACAAATGTGAGGTAATGCATTTTGGAAGGTCTAATGCAGGTAGGGAATATACAGTGAATGGTAGAACCCTCAAGAGTATTGAAAGTCAAAGAGATCTAGGAGTACAGGTCCACAGGTCATTGAAAGGGGCAACACAGGTGGAGAAGGTAGTCAAGAAGGCATACGGCATGCTTGCCTTCATTGGCCGGGGCATTGAGTATAAGAATTGGCAAGTCATGTTTCAGTTGTATAGAACCTTAGTTAGGCCACACTTGGAGTATAGTGTTCAATTCTGGTCGCCACACTACCAGAAGGATGTGGAGGCTTTAGAGAGGGTGCAGAAGAGATTTACCAGAATGTTGCCTGGTATGGAGGGCATTAGCTATGAGGAGCGGTTGAATAAACTCGGTTTGTTCTCACTGGAACGAAGGAGGTTGAGGGGAGACCTGATAGAGGTATACAAAATTATGAGGGGCATAGACAGAGTGGATAGTCAGAGGCTTTTCCCCAGGGTAGAGGGGTCAATTACTAGAGGGCATAGGTTTAAGGTGAGAGGGGCAAGGTTTAGAGTAGATGTACGAGGCAAGTTTTTTACGCAGAGGGTAGTGGGTGCCTGGAACTCGCTACCGGAGGAGGTGGTGGAAGCAGGGATGATAGTGACATTTAAGGGGCATCTTGACAAATACATGAATAGGATGGGAATAGAAGGATACGGACCCAGGAAGTGTAGAAGATTGTAGTTTAGTCGGGCAGCATGGTCGGCACGGGCTTGGGGGGCCGAAGGGCCTGTTCCTGTGCTGTACATTTCTTTGTTCTTTGTTTTAGGAAAGGAAATCTGCCATCTTTACCTGGTCGGGCCAGGACTACATGTGGCTCCAGATGTGGCAATATGGTTGACTCTTAAATGCCTTCTGAAATGGCTTAGCAAGCCACTCAGTATCAAACCGCTGCAAAGTTAATAAAAAGGAAAGAAACCAGATGGTCCACCCGGCATCGATCTCGGCACTGAAATCGACAATGACAAACCCAGTCCTGTCGACCCTGCAAAGTCCTCCTTACCAACATCTGGGGGCTTATGCCAAAATTGGGAGAGTTGTCTCACAAACTAGTCAAGCCTCACACAGTCATACTGACAAAATGATATCTTACAGTTAATGTCTCAGACACCACTGTCACCATCCCTGGGTATGTCCTGGCCCACGGGCAGGGCAGATCCAGCACAGATGGTGGCACAGTGGTATACAGTTGGGAGGGAGTTACCCTGACCCTATGATGTCTTATGGCTTCAGGTCAAACATGGGCAAGGAAACCTCCTGTTGATTACCGTGCTGTCTAGCGTCAGGTAATGAATCAGTACTCCTCCATGTTGAATACCACTTGAATGTACATTGGGTAGGGGACTTCAAGGTCCATCACCAAGAGTGGCTCAGTAGCACCACACTGTCTGAACTGGCCTGTCCTAAAGGACAAGGCTGCTAGACTGGGACAGCAGCAGGTGATGAGAGAACCAACAAGATGGAAAAACATACTTGGCCTCATCCTCACCAACCTGCCTGTTGCAGGTGCATCTGTCCATGACATTATCAATAGCAGTGACCACCACACAGTCCTTGTGGAGACAAAGTCCCATCTTCACATTGAGGATACCCTCCATCATGTTGCGTGGCACTATCATCGTGCTAAATAGGATAGATTCAGTGCAGACCTAGCAACTCAAGACTGGGTATCCATGAGGTTCTGTGGGCATCAGCAGCAGCAGAATTGTACTCAATCGCAATCTGTAAACTCATGGCCAGCATTTTAACCACTCTACAATTACCAGGAAAACTGAAAAATGAGGTGTTAACCTGCTGTTATGGACAACTGGTCAGCTCTCAACAGTGGCTAAGAGGCTGGACCAGAGACATAACGTTTTTAAAGTTTTAAGATAGTGCGGGAAGATCGATTGTTCCAGGAGTAATTAAAAAAGAAATAGGGCTTGAAGAAGGAAAAAAACACTATTTACACTTTTAAACTTCAACTCTAACACTAACAGATTACATGTAGTCTAGTTCCCATTGAATAGCACTTTAACAGAACGTGCAGATCTCATGCCACTTACACAGGAAGACAATGGCAATACTTGAATTTACAAACCAATTTTTCCTCTGTTAGAGACATTCGTTCAGAATATTTTCCAAAGTCTGACTCGGTGGCAACTTTCATGACCTCTCTTGTTCATTTCCAAAGCTTTCTCCTCTACCTGTTCAAAACAGGATTATTTTTCTCTCTCTCCAAGATCAAACAAAGGTTCTCTGGGGTTTCCAGACTTGAACCCATCATCGTTATCTTGGCCGTTGATGGCCTACTCCAGCTTAAACCAAGGAACAGAGCCATGCTAGTGATATGTAACTAACCTCCTATTGATGGACAAAGAGGCTATCAGACTCTGTAATGGACTAATGGCTGGTCAGACAGGAGTGTCCCAAAGGACAATGGATCTGGCGTATCCTTTGTACTCCCACTAACGAGTTTAAGTCTGACTGGGACAATGTACCTTGGCTAGGTGTGGGCATATCCCTCTGACTCCGTACTAGCAGTTTTTTCCCCCCTCAGTCTGTTTAACCCCTAAATTGCCTGCTATATCTTGGATCGCATTTCTGGACCCAAGTTCCTAATAGCTCCCACAAGTTGCACTGGTGAAACGACAACCAACACAGGACTATTTGCATGCCAAATAACATAAGCAGCAAGTTATAGACAGAGCTAAGCGATCCAACGATCAACGGATAAGATCTAACCTCTGCAGTCCTGCCACATCCAGTTGTGAATGCTGGTGGACAATGAAACAAGTCACTGGAGGAGGAGGCTCCACAAATATCCCCATTCTCAATGATGGGGGAACCCAGCACATCTGTGCAAAGGACAAGGCTGAAGCATTCACAATAATCTTCAGCCCGAAATGCCGAATGGATGATCCATCTAGATCTCCTCCCGAGATCCCCAGCATAACAGATGCCAGTCTTCTGCAATCACCCCACGTAATATCAAGGAAAGGCTGAAGGCACTGGACTCTGCAAAAGCGATGGGCCCTGACAATACACTCTCTGCTCTTCCACAAGTGTTTGCACTACTGCGGGAAGTGAATCCTTAAATTCCTCCAAAATAATTATTTCCCGAAGCACTTTATACATTTGGTTTATTTTTAGTGTTCTTGTCCACCTATCAAAATTAGCTTGTTTAATTCTTTCAAATTCTATATAGGCCTTACCTGGTCATTTTCTTAGATTTCCAAACTTCTGCCTGTAGCCGTCTGGCACTAGTTCGTACGCACTTAATATGGCTTTCTTTACCACATCATAATTGCCAGATACTTCCTCTGATAATGAGGCAAATACATCACTAGTTCTTTCTACCAACTTTGTTGAGTACTGAAGACTTGTGCTCCAGAACTTGCCGCGCACCCCTGGCCAAGCCGTTTCAGTACAGCTACAACACTGGCATCTACCTGGCAATGTGAAAAATTGCCCAGGCATGTCCTGTACACAAAAAGTAGGATAAATCCAACACAGCCAATTACTGCCTTATTAGTCCACTCTCAATCATCAATCAAGTGATGGAAGGAGTCATCAACAGTGCTATCTAGCGGCACTTACTTAGCAATAACCTGCTCACTGATGCTCAGTTTGGTTTCTGCCAGGGTCACTCAGTTCCCGACCTCATTACAGCCTTGGTTCAAACATAAAAAAAGAGCTATACTGCAGAGGTGATAGTGATTGCCCTTGATATCAAGGCAGCATTTGATCAAGCATGACATCAGCGAGCCCTAGCACAACTGAAGTCAATAGGAATCAGGGGGAAAACTCTCCACTGGTTGGAGTCATGCTTGGCACAAAGGTAGATGGTTGCGGTTGCTAGAGGTCAGTCATCTCAGTCCTGGGCCATCACTGCAGGAGCTCCTCAGGGTAGTGTCCTAGGCCCAACCATCTTCAGCTGCTTCAACAATGATCTTCCTGCCAATATAAGGTCAGATGTGGGGATGTTCACTGATGACTGCACAATGCTCAGAACAATTCACGACTCCTCAGACACTGAAACGGCCCCGCACAAATGCAGCAAGACCTGGACAATATCCAGGCTTGCACAATATCCAGACCTGGGCTGACAAGTGGCAAGCAACATTCGCGCCACACAAATGCCAGGCAATGACCATCTCCAATCAGAGAGAAGTAAACCATTGCCCCTTGAAAGACATTCAATGGCATTACCATGACTGAATCCCCCACTATCAACATACTGGGGCTTACCATTGACGAGAAACTGAACTTAGTAGCCATATAAATACTGTGGCTACAAGAGCAGGTCGGAGGCTAGGAATCCTGCGGCGAGTAATTCACCTCCTGACACTCCAAAGCCTGTCCACCATCTACAAGGAACAAATCAGGAGAGTGATGGAATACTCTCCACTTACCTGGATGAGTGTAGTTCCAACAACACTCAAGAAGCTCAATACCATCAGGGACAAAACAGCCCGCTTGATTGGTACCCCTTCCAGTGGGGGTTACTGGGTTACGGTGGAGGCATGAGCTTAAGTAGGGTGCTCTTTCTAAGAGCCGGTGTGGACTCGATGGGCCGAATGACCTCCTGCTGACTGCAAATTCTGTGATTCTATGAAGTCACTCACTATTCTGACTTAGAATCATAGAAGTACAGAAGGAGGCCATTCGGCCCATTGAGTCTGCACCGGCTCTTGGAACGAGCACCCACCCAAGCCCACCCCATCCCCATAACCCAGTAACCCCACCTAATACTAAGGGCAATTTTGGACACTAAGGGCAATTTAGCATGGCCAATCCACCTAACCTGCACATCTCTGGACTGTGGGAGGAAACTGGAGCACCCGGAGGAAACCCACGCACACACGGGGAGAACGTGCAGACTCCGCACAGACAGTGACCCAAGCCGGGAATCGAACCTGGGAACCTGGAGCTGTGAAGCAATTGTGCTAACCACTATGCTACCGTGCTGCCCTAATATATGCCCTGACTTGCAAATATATTGCCGCTCCTTCCCTGTCGCGGGGGGTCAGAATCCTGGAACTCCCTCCCTAATAACACAGTGGGTGTACCTACACCACATGGACTGCAGCAGTTCAAGAAGGCAGCTCACCATCACCTTCTGAAGGGCAATTAGGGATGAGCAACAAATGCTGATCTAGCCAGTGATGCCCACATCCAATAAAAATGAATTAAAAAAATACACTAAAATGTCAAACAATGATTTACGATGAATTGCATTATCATTACATCAATATAGAATTCTGCACTTAGTAATTGGATATGGATGCAAATGCTGCATCTATTTGGAGGAAATTAAAATTGCTTATAGTAGTTGAAGCTCTCCAGACGGGTACATTAATGATTTGGGAAATTCACATCATAAAAGACAAAATTAACATTGAAGGAATCATTGAAGGATCAGGATTCAGCATCATGGGATACACAGGATCGAAGGGGTCGGGCCTGAGACTGGGGCTGGTTTAGCACAGTGGGCTAAACAGCTGACTTGTAATGCAGAACAATGCTAGCAGCGCGGGTTCAATTCCCGTACCGGCCTCCCCGAACCTGCCTCGGAATGTGGCGACTAGGGGCTTTTCACAGTAACTTTGTTGAAGCCTACTCGTGACAATAAGTGATTATTATTATTGAGAGGAGATCAGGCTTCACCAATGGTGACGAATGGAGTGGAGTGGACCAGGAGGAGTAACAAGATTTAAAAATCGTAACACCATCCATGAAAAATACTATAAAGCAAATGAAAATATCAACTTGTATTGGATAATCCATCTGAATTTCACGTGGTTATTTTCTCAGCAACCTAAGCGAGCAAATATAGGAGAATGTATGAAAAAATAACCTGTCTGTTCAGCATCTGCTGTATCCCAGTAATTATGTTCAGTACTGAAACAAGATAACCACAGTTAATAAAATATATAGAAAAATAATTAATGCTTAATGTGTTGACGATATGGCTCTTGGGTTCTGCCAATACTGGCTGCTGATCTTTGGGAAAGCACATTTTTGTAGTTTGTACATTATAGGAATAACTTTAAAACTATCCGAACAGCCTTTCATACAACCTACACAAATAGTATCTTTAAGTGCACAATTTCCAGTGAGAATGGATCTGCACAGCTAGTGGGCAAGTTTCTCTCCAGCAACAATGTCACAAAATAACCTTGTATTCATTTTATAGACTTGTAGCTTTAAAATGCAACGTCCATTACTTTACATGTTGGGTAACCGTCAACAATTTTAAGAAAAGAGATAATAGTATTGATAAACTGTTGCTGTTCAAAAGGTCTCAGCATTTTGTCAGGTTGTCTACAGAAACAGTGCACACTAGTTTGTCTTTGAATAGCCACAGCTATTACATATAAAAGCAGTCAAACAGTTAAGTGTGGCCCAATAGTGAAATCTCTAACAAAGTCTTCATGTACTCGTGATGTTTTTCGTGCCGAAAGCTGGACAGGGCAGGATTAGCTTTGGATCCTCCACAAGGTGCGAAGTCTGGATTGGAGGCCGCCATAGCTGCAGAAGAGGATAAGAAATCAAGATATTCTTGCAGAAGAATCTACAGAGAATTCAAGAAAGTACTGACTGGCAAAATCCCAGGAAATGTGGAGGATGCTTGCTTGGAGGGTGGGGCAGGGGATTGTGTCTGCTTCTTGCTGCAGCTTGTGGCTGCAAATGCCTGTAGGCTGCTGCTGCTTTTCCTTCTTTTTCTGTAGCCTGACAGAAGGACAATTTTTTCGAAGATATCTGGAACACCGGGCTCAGGGGATCGTACGAGTGCAGAAGGCAATCAGGTTTCAAGCAAGAAGATGCTGCGGGATCTGGTGCATGGCAATGATCCAAATAATAATAATCTTTATTGTCACAAGTAGACTTACATTAACACTGCAATGAAGTTACTGTGAAAAGCCCCTCGTCGCCACATTCCGGCGCCTGTATGGGCACATTGAGGGAGAATTCAGAATGTCCAAAATACCTAACAGCACGTCTTTCGGCACTTGTGGGAGGAAACTGGAGCACCCGGAGGAAACCCACGCAGACACAGGGAGAACGTGCAGACTCCACACAGACAGTGACCAAAAGAGCAACCTGATGAAGATATTGAAGAAATGCCTTTGCAGATTGCTGATGCATTTGTTGCTGGTGTGACGATTGCTGCATGTAACTGGCATGTCACCGCAGGTCAAACATGCTGGAAGTCAAGGATGTTCAACTGCACCTTAAGCGCCAGTGGAATATGTGGATGCCAGGATTTGGTTCCTGTGAGATTGGGCTGTGTGGGAGGGTCTGCACAGCTGTGGCTCATGGACAGAGAATGGCACTGATACGTGGAACAATCAACACCTAACGCAGTGAGGAACAGATCACTTCTACAACAAATTTCTGGACATGATAAAACATTCCCAGGCTTATCCTCCATTTCTGTTGAGGAATCTGTAAGAGGTGATACCACGTGTCTTTTTGTGAAAATGGGCTGCTATAGCTTTGTATTGGTACCGATATGGAACAGTGACATTTCCTTGTTGATTCGAGCTCAGTGTGATATGTGGAATATTACAGAGTTGATTTTCAAATCTTTGTTACTGTTGACCGTTTTTGTCAGCAGAAAAAAAAAATTACTCAAGTGGCTTCTCGTGGGTACACGTGCCGTGTCTCAGACACTGATTATTGCATCTCATTGAAATCAAACTCTGAAGCCTGAACACTTTCCTGAACTCTAGACGCGCCCTCACCACAGAGACAGCAGCCAACAATCAAACACTCAAGAGCTGGCCTTCAGCACTGGGGATATCCTCTCGACCTGAGGTAAGTGTGTGGATCAGGGGAGGGCACCTGAGTATTGACTCCCTAATGTTCGCGGCAGGGGTTTGGGGTCTAGGGGCTCCTGCTGTGGCTGGGGATGAGTGTGCAGAGCGAGGTTTTACAGCACAACCAGCTTGCTGGTTGGCGCTCTGAGAGAAGGCAGGACATGTAAGGATGGAGGAGGCTTGGAGGATTTGAGGGTCCTGGGTTGGAAGCCCAAACTGATTGTCGGTCTAGCTCCTTCTTTAATTTCTTACAGAGCCCAAAATGGATGGTGGTGTTTATTCCGCCGAGCATAAACTAGGGATGCTGATGGTAGCCTAGGTGATCAAACGCCGGAGAAGGCAGCAGCATTGATGCAGGCTTGAGGTGGCACCCCATATGCAGGAGCCGATGCACACCCTGAAGACCCGGCCGCCCATCAGGCCGAGGAGGGGGACGTCAGCAATGGCCCAAAGTGCACATGCTTCGTTGATCTTTCGAGGAGATGACAGACAGCATGTGCCACAGGTGGCTCTGTCTCAACAAAGAGACAGAACAACATCTATTGGAGGAGGAGGAGAACATCCCCTTCCATACAGGTCACCGCAGCCTTGAACTTCTATGCCACCGGTTCATTCCAGGGCTTGAGCGGGGACTTGTGCAGCATATCACAAGCTACAGTCCACTAACAGGAAGGGGTTCCACTCCCCGAATGTTCAACATATGTCCCTCCCACCATCTCTGCTCCCCCCAACCCCCACGAAATCCTTACTGCCCTGATCCACCTTCCCAGGGTCTGTGTAACATCACCTTAGGGTGATGTCCTGTGTTGGCACTGTCAGTGGGTCAGTATACTAGGCAGGAGAGTGATGATCACTCGCTGTGAGGTAAGATCTGGTGCTCCTCAGATTATGCCAAAGCCTGACTTATTTCTTTCTGCGAACAGCGCACTCACACCCATCCTCTGAATGGGGTCTGCATCGGGGGCGTTCGATCTTGAGCCACTGTGCAGGCCCTCTGTGAAGATTAATGTGACAGAGGCTTTGCATGTATCAGTTGTAACATGTTTTAATTGTGAACAGGTGACATTTACATTCGCCCTAGCTACAGATAGTGACCTCCCACCCCCACCTCTCCAACCCTGGTGCCCAATCAGTGATCCTCATTCATCTTGGAACTTTTGTGGTTTACTGCTACGTCTAGGTGTGTCCCCAGTATGCACATCAGTGGTGGAGGCAGCCTGCTGTGGCCTTTGATGCCCTTGGCGGACCTCCTCTGGAGGACCTGGAGCCAGAGGGCCCTGGCCGACTTACCAGTGTTGCTGGCTTTGCCGTGCCACCCTGTTCTGCCTGCTGCCCTTGAGATGCGCCGGTGTCGGGGCGGTGGGGGGGAAATTCCGAAGGATTGGAGACAGCTGTTGTCTCCTTGGTGGCAGGCCCCGGATTGGCTTCCAGCACCTCTTCCTCCTTGGTGGTGCCCGTAGAGCCCTGGGGGTCTCCATAGATGGAGGGGCAGCTGGAGTGAGCTCCAGGGGCCTTGGCGTCATCTGGCTCTGCCAGTCCAGGAGGTTTGCCATTGGCTGCACCATGGTGTCGATCCTCGGTGACTGGGCCATGTTCTGCAATACCTCGGCAATGACCACCTTCGTCTGGGCCACGTCCCTCAGCATCTGGGACATGATGTTATGGCCGTTAGCCATGGTCGTCACAGGCTGAGCCATGCCTTGCGCAGCTCCACTCAAGGTGCCAACATCGTGCTCCAGGCTTTCCACTGCAGTCACCACCCTAGCAGTGTTGGCCTCGGTGCCACACATTATCAGTATCATCTCCTGCGCCTATAGCCTTTGGGCCTCCTCCAATCGGCTATGCACTCACTCGAATGTCGTCGACATCCCCTTTTAAATTTCACGGCTATGTCCTAGCCTCTGCATCAGCTCTGGGATAATCTTGTACAAAGGCTTGGATCCTCACCTCTGTGATGCAGGCCAACCTCGTTTTCAGTGACTGCTCTCTCCTGGGCCAATCCCGCAATTTCAAGGGCCTGTCCCTCATAGGGGGTGAGGACTTGGATCACTGGTATTCCGTTCCCTCGTCTTGGCAGGTTCCTGCTAATGATGGGCTAGCTTCTCCTGTGGGGACAAAGAGAGGGCTTTGCGAGCCGAACGATTGATGGATTGGGAGGATCTACAGCATTGGCAGGTGTGGGTACCGCAATTGGAGATAAAGTGGTTGTGCTGGTGGGTGCCAGGGGGTGCTGAGGAACAAGCACGAAGATTGGATGTGGGGAGGGTGTGAGGTGTCAGCCAGTGATCTGAGGGGGGATTAGGAATTTGAGGGGTGGTAGGCGGAACTGGTGCCAGGAGAGAGGTGGTAACGTGCCCTTGCAACTCTGTAGAAGTCATTGGTCTTCTTCCGACATTGGATGCTGGTTCTCCTGGTCATGCTGGCAGCACTGGCACCCACTGCCACTGCCTCCCAGGTGGTATTGGTGGCTCTGCTGCTGGCGCGCCGAGCATCTCGGGGGAACAGGATTTCCTGCCTCTCATTGACGGCATCGAGCAGCCTGGTCAGGTCAGCAATGCCAAAGCAAGGAGCAGCTCTGCGCGCTGCTATGCTTGTGTGTTGACTGGGAGTGAGTGATGAGGAATCACTTAAAAGTAGCACCCCCTTGTTAGCAGCGAGATGCTGAGACGCAAGTCTGGCAAATCAGATGGCGAGGCAGCCAGAAATGGCGAGAAGTTTGTGGGGCCCATTTCCAGTACTAAGTGCTGTTAAATATGGGTCGCAATCTCGCCAACACTGCCGTCTTGAAACATCCTGCCAATCGCACCCAAAAGGCCACTTAGAAATGTTTCTGTTAAATTGAGGCCTATGTTTATGTTAAATTGAGGCCTCTCTCTTGTGGAGTACATGGAAATGTTTCCGAATTTTAAAGTCAATCACAATTGATTTTTTAACCAAAGCCCTTGTGTATATTTAAGAATGTACTTTTCGCTGTACTAATTTTCTTTCCTTACTAGCCATTGAAATTATTAGTTGCAATCATGCAACATTTATAGTGCTTTCAGAATTTGCTAATTTTCTTTAACATCATTGGCCATGCAGGCATCTTTCAGCATTTTGGTTTGTTAATTTCTATCAAATCCCTCCCTCATGTTTTACAATATCTGATCACTGATTGCTTTGATAAACAACTCATGTTATGTAACATGGCAACTTTTGAGTTAAACGTCACCCACATTTTGTGTCATTTACTGCCACCAGCATATGCTATGAGATAAAGCACTTGTGCCAAGTTGAAATTATGCATATCAAAATTTGTAGTGTTCTACTTGAGTGACAAATTAATATAGCTCCTGGAAGAAAACTGCCCAAAGTGCTATAACACACAGAAGGTGGGTTACTGCTTCCAACAGCAAATTGTACATGTGAATCTCAGGGTTGTGCGCATAGATGTACGTACATTTCTTAAGTATAGCTGTTATTTTTAGTATTTTATGGTATCAGATGACATGAAAGGGACAATGCACTGGCAGAGTGAGGCAGAAGGTCTGAAAATTACCTCCCAGCCTGCACTCCTAATAGCTGCAGTGCCTTTGGGAAGAAACTTTCATTTACTGTCAAAATGTCATGCGCTGAGAAGAAAAATGGCTGGGAGAAGCAAGGACTCAAGCTAGGAGTTTCCTCAGCTCTGGCTTGGAGGCAGTGGTGACGTAGGGGTAATGTCACTGAACTAGTAATCCGGAGGCCCTGGTTAATGCTCTTGGGACACGGGTTAAAATCCCATCATGACAGCTGGTAGAATTTAGAATTGCAATTCATACAAATGGAATTAAAAGCTAGTCTAATGGTGACCAAAAAACTGTTGCTGATTGTGGTAAAAACCTATCTGGTTCACCAATATTCTTTAGGGAAGGAAATCTGGCATCGTAACATGTTCTGGTTTACATGTTAGTCCAGACCCATGGCATTGTGATTGACTCTTTCAGGCAGTGAGTTCCAGATTCCAGCCACACCCCCTGTGGTGAAAGATGCTCCTCACATCTCCTCCCAACTTCCTGCCCAATACCTTAAATCTATGGCCCCTGGTTATTGACCCCTCCGCTAAGGGGAAAAGTACCTTCCCATCCACCCTATCTATGCACCTCATAATTTTATGCACCTCAATCAGCTCCCCCCTCAGCCTTCTCTGCTCCAGGAAAAACAATTTTTTCCAGTAGTTTCCCTACTACTGAAGTTACTCACTGGCCTGTAATTTCCTGTTTTTTCCCTACTTCCCTTTTTGAATAATGGCACCATATTAGCTGTTCTCCAGTCCTCTGGCACCTCCCTTGTGGCCAGAAAAGATTTGAAATTTTTTGTCAGAGCTGCTGCAATCTCCTCCCTTGCCCCCCACAGCAACTTGGGACACATCTCATCTAGCTCCAGAGATTTATCCACGTTTAGGCCCGTTAAAACTGTTAATGCCTCCTCCCTCTCAATGTTAAGTTGTTCAAGTAAATCACAATGTGGCCCCCTGATTTCTATACCTACATCATCCTTCTCCGTAGTGAACACAGATGCAAAGTACTCATTTAAAATCTCACCTATATCTTCCAGTTCCACATACAAATTGCAACGTTGGTCCTTACTCTTGCCCTGGTCAACCTCCTGCTCTTAATATACTTATAAAACACCTTTGGATTTTCCTTTATTTATTTGCCAGTGCTTTTTCATGTCCCTTCTTCGCTCTCCTAATTTATTTCTTAAATAACCCCCTGCACTTTCTATATTCCTCTAGGGCTTCTGCTATTTTGAACCCTCGGTATCTGCCATAAGCCTCCATTGTTTTCCTTATCCAACCCTGGATATCCCTTGACATCCAGGGTTCTTTGGACTTATTGCTCACTCCCTTCACGATCATGGGAACATGTTGGCCCTGTACTCTCTCTAGTTCCTTTTTGAATGAATCCCACTGCTCTGATGTAGATTTTCTTACAAGTAGTTGCTCCCAGTTAACTTTGGACAGATCTGTCTTATTTTATTAAAAGGCCCTCCCCCAATTAGGAACCTTAATTTCAGTCCATCTTTATTCCTTTCCTTAACTACCTTAAATTCTACTGAGTTATGGTCACTGCTTCCAAAATGCTTCCCCATTGAAACTTCATTCACTTGCTATGCTTCATTCTCTAAAACTAGATCCCTCCCTTGTGGGACTTTGGCATGAAAAGCTCTCCAGGATGCATTTTAAGAATTCCGCCCTGCCAAAGCCTTTCATACTTTGACTATCCCAGTTTATACTGGGGAAATAGAAATTCCCTCCTATTATTATCCAATTTGTCTTACAATTCTCAGAGATTTGCCTACATATCTGCCTTTCTATCTCTCCGTGACTGATTGGGTCTACAGTACACTCCCAGCAACATGATCGCCCCCCTTTCGTTACTAAATTTGGCCCTCTGGCTTCATTTGAGGATACTACTAAGGTATCAATCCGGAGTACTGCCATGATGTTCTCCCTGATCAATAATGCAATTCCTCCTCGTCTTTTACCTCCTACCTATCCCATCTGAAATATTTATACTCTGGGATGTTCAGCTTTCAGCCCTGCCCTTCTTTCAACCAAGTTTCTATGATTGCAATAATGTCATAGTTCCATGTGCTGATCAATACACTGAGTTCATCAGTCTTACCCATCAGGCTTCTTGCATTGAAATCAATGCAGTTTAGCCTACCAGTCCTCCATGTGCCTTATCATACCCCTGTCTATTCTGCCCACTGGACTTGCCTGGTTTATCCTCTATATTTCACTTCATCTTCTCACTCACTGCACTATTTCTTTGGATCCCACTTCCCTTCCAAATTAGTTTAAACCCAACCCAGTAGCATGAACACACCTCCCTGCTAGGATATTTGACTCCCTTCAATTCAGGTGCAACCAATCCCTCTGATACAGATCCCATCTGCACCAGAAGCAATCCTAATGATCCAAGTATCTAAAGCCATCCCTCCTGCAGCATCCCTCTAGCCACATGTTTATCTGACCTATCCTTCTATTTCTAAACTCACTTGCCCGTGGCACAGGAAGTAATCCCGATATCACATCATTAGAGGTCCTGTTTTTTAAGCTTCTGCCTAACTCCCTAAATTAATGTTCCAGGACCACATCCCTCTTTCTACCTATGTCATTTGTACCAACGTGTACTATGACCTCTGGCTGATCACACTCCTCTTTCAGAATGCCCTGCAGCCGCTCCATGACATCCTTGACCCTGGCACCAGAGGGGCAACATATCGTTCTGGAGCCGTGCTCGTGGCCACAGAAATGCCGATCAGTTCTCCTCACTATTGAATCCCCCACCACTTTAGCTTGTTTTGTCCTTTTCCTCTCCTGCTGTTCTGCAGAGCCAACTGTGCCACAGACTTGGCTGCTTTCCCCTGAGAAGCTATCCTCCCCAACAGTATCCAAAACGGTACATCTGTTTTGCAGGGGATAGCTGCAGGGGATTCCTGCACTGCCTGCCTAGCCCTATTGCTCTGCCTGGTGGTCACCCATTCATGTCCTGCCTGTGGAGTCTGAGCCTGCTGTGTGACCACCTCTCTGTACGTGCTATCCACAATACTCTCCGCCTAGTGGATGCTCCACAGTGTTCCCAGATGTCGCTCCAGCTCCGAAACGCAGGCTTCCAGCCAGAGGTTAGTGATCCGTGGGGCAGCACTGTAGCACAGTGGTTAGCACAGTTGCTTCACAGCTCCAGGGTCCCAGGTTGGATTCCCCGCTGGGTCACTGTGTGCAGTCTGCACGTTCTCCACGTGTCTGCGAGGGTTTCCTCCGGGTGCTCCGGTTTCCTCCCACAGTCCAAAGATGTGCAGGTTAGGTGGATTGGCAATGCTAAATTGCCCTTAGTGTCCAAAAAAGGTTAGCCGGGGTTACTGGCTTACGGGGATAGGGTGGAGGTGTGGAAAGAGAAGGGTGCTCTTTCCAAGAGTTGGTGCAGACTTGAGGCCAAATGGCCTCCTTCTGCACTGTAAATTCTATGATTCTATGATCCCACCACCAATAGATCAGAACAAAGCTATACAGTCTGGCAACATCCTGTCATGAATGGTGGTGGACAATTAAACAACTAACAGGAGGAGGAGGAGGCAGGCTAGGTGGATTGACCACGCTAAATTGCCCCTTAATTGTTAAAAATGAATTGGGTACTCTAAATTTATTTAAAAAAACAAAAAACAATAATAATAGAGGAGCTCAGCGCGTAAGTGCAAAACACATTGCTGAAGCATTTGCTACCACCTTCAGGCAGAAGTGCCAGGTGGATAGACAGAGTGTGACAGCACAGAAAGAGATTCTATGGCACATCGGGTCTGTGCCAGCCATCAAGCACCTATCTATTCTAATCCCATTTTCCAGCACTTGGTCTATAGCCTCGTATGCTATGATGTTTCAAGTACTGATCTAAATGCATCTCGGCCTCCTCCGTAGGTCCCCAGCATTACAGATGCCAGTCTTCAGCCAATTTGATTCATTATGTGATAGCAAGGCATTGGGTACTATAAATCTATGGGCTCTGAAAACATTCAGGCAGTAGTACTGAAGACTTATGCTCCAGAGTTAGCCATGTCCCGAGCCAAGTTGTTCCAATGTAGCTACAAAACTGGTATCAATCCGACAATGTGGAAAATTGCCCAGGAAGTCCTATCCACAAAAAGCAGCTCAATGGCACAGCTGCCTCATGGTGCCAGGGACCTGGGTTCGATTGCAACCTCGGGTGACTGTCGGTGTCGAGTTTGCACATTTTCCCCGTGTCTGCATGGGTTTCCTCTGGGAGCTCCAGTTCCATAGAATCATAGAATTTACAGTGTAGAAGGAGGCATTCGGCCCATCGAGTCTGCACCGGCCCTTGGAAAGAGCACCCTACTTAAGCCCACACCTCCACCCTATCCCCGTAACCCAGTAACTCCACCTAACCTTTTGGATACAAAGAGGCAATTAGCATGGCCAATCCACCTAACTTGCACATCTTTGGGTTGTGGGAGGAAACTGGAGCACCCGGAGGAAACCCACGCAGACACAGGGAGAACGTGCAAAATCCACACAGACGGTCACCCGAGGCTGGAATTGAACCCGGGTCCCTGGAGCTGTGAGGCAGCAGTGCTAACTACTGTGTCAACGTGCCGCCCCTCCCACAGTCCAAAGATGTGCAGGTTAGGTGGATTGGCAATGCTAAATTGTCCCTTAGGGTGGGGTGGAGTTGAAGGATAAGGGCAGGCAATTGGGCAGAGGTAGGGTGCTCTTTCGAAGGGTTTGTGCAGACTCGATAGGCTGAACAGCCTCCTTCTGCACTGTATGATTCGATGATTCTTCGATATCCAACCCAGCCAAGTACTGTTCCACAGGTCTACTCTTGCTCACTAGCAAGTGATGGAAGTGCCGTTGACAGTGCTATCAAATGGTACATATTCACCAATGTTCGGTCTGGCTTCTTATTTTTAAATTTATTATTCCATGGGATGACTAGCTGTCTGGCTGGCATTTATTGCCTACCCCTGAGAGTATTTTAGAGTCAACCACATTGCTGGTGGGTCTGGAGTCACATGTAAGCCAGACCAAGGGGCAGCACGGTAGCACAAATGGATAGCACCATGGCTTCACAGTGCCAGGGTCCCAGGTTCGATTTCCCGCTTCGTCACTGTCTGTGCGGAGTCTGCATGTTCTCCCCATGTCTGCGTGGGTTTCCTCCGGGTACTCCGGTTTCCTCCCACAGTCTAAAGACGTGCAGGTTAGGTGGATTGGCCATGATAAATTGCCCTTAGTGACCAAAAAGATGAGGAGGGTTTATTGGGTTACGGGGATAGGGTGGAAGTGAGGGCTTAAGTTGGTCGGTGCAGACTCGATGGGCCGAATGGCCTCCTTCTGCACTGTATGTTCTATGCAAGTAAGGATGGCAGATTTCCTTCCCTAAAGGATATTAGTGAACCAGATGGATTTTTAATGCCAATTGACAATGGTTTCATGGTCGCCATTAGACTTCTAATTCCAGATTAAAAAAAAAAAATTCAAATTCCAACATCTGTCCTGATGGGATTCAAACGCAGATTTTCAGAATATTACCCTGGGTCTCTGGATTACTAGTCCAGTGACAATACCACTACACCACTGCCTCCCCTTCTGCCAGGGATGCTCAGCTTCTGACCTCATCACAACCTTGGTCCAAACAGGGTCAAAATCTTGGCACATACCCATCAGCACTGCAGGTACACCTACACCTCAGGGACTGCAGCGGTTTAAGAAGACAGCTCACCACCACCTTCTCAAGGGCAACGAGGGATGGACACTAATTGCTGCCGAGCCAGCGACACTACATCCTGTAAATTAATAAAAAAACAGCTGCACTCCAGTTATGAGGGGCGGTGTTCTCCGACCCCCTGCTCATCTCTGGAGTTCAGCTGTTTATTTCCGGCGCCGGTTTTCAGGCGGGGGCGGGGATCACGCTGCGCCGGTCAGGGGCCATTGGCAGCGGCCCCCCCCGGCAATTCTCCGGGCCCCAATGGGCCGAGCGGCCGCCCATTTTCGGCTAGTCCCACCGGCGTGAAATGGACATGGTCCATCCCGGCGGAACCTGGCTTTGGCTTTGAGGGTGGCTAGCTGATTCCTCGGAGGGGGGAGTGGTGGTGGTGGTGGGGATTCGGCCCCTGGGGGGGTGGGGAGGGGGGAGAGCACGGTGGCTTGGCCGCGATCGGGGCCCACTGAACTGCGGCCTCTGTAAGGCTCCGCCATGGCCGGCGCGGAGAAGAAACCCCCTGTACATGCGCAGGAAACACGCCGCCGGTTCTGCGCATGCGCCAACCCCGCCGCCGCTGGCTTAGCCCAGGGAAGTGCGGAGGATTCCACAACTTCTGGGTGGCCCGACGCCGGAGTGGTTCGCGCCACTCTTGGAGCCAGCATCGGGCCATTGTGCCAAGTGCGGGAGAATCCCGCCCGAGGTGTGAGTGACTTCCCTTGACATCAAGGCAGCATTTGACCAAAGCCCTAACAAAATTGAAGTAGATGGGAATCAGGGGGAAAAATTGGTTTAGGGATAGACTAAACCGAGAGTACTTTGATTCACAGTTTTGAATTCCATTTGCACGAGAGATTCATTTCAACATTTTTTCCTGTTTCTGGTAACCAAAATCGCAACCCCCCCCCCATCAAAACGAAAAACACCAGAAACGGGGCAGGGGGTGAAGATTTTCCCAAGGGAAAAAAAAACCACTCCCCGGCAACACACAATAACCATAACATCCAACCTTTGCAGATATCGCTCCTCCATCTCCCACCAACTCTCAGTTTCCCCCCAGTTTATGGTCCCTTATAAAGTCATTGGCCTCTTCCGGCGTTTCGAAATAATACACCCGGACTTCAAACGTGACCCACAATTTTGCAGGGTACAGCACCCCAAACTGAATCTTCCTTCGGTACAACACCGCCTTGGCCCTGTTAAATTTTGCACGCCTCTTCGCCAGTTTCGCACCAATGTCCTGGTATATTCGGGCACGATTTGTCTCCCATTCACAGTCTCGCTTTTCCTTGGCCCACTGTAAGATCTTCTCCTACTCCACGACTTGGAGCAACCGCATAATCACCGCTCGTGGCTCCCTGCTCTCGGCTTCTGCCTTAGGGAGCTGTGGGTCCTGTCCACCCCTGGGGCCTTGTCCAGCACCACCTTCCTCTACCAACATGGCCAGCATCCTCGACACATATTTTGTGGCGCTTGTTCTTCCCACATCCTCTGGCAGACTCACAATTCGCAGGTTCTGTCGCCTGGACTGGTTCTCCTACTCCTCGACCTTCACTCTCAAAGACTTGCAAATGTCCCCCAGGACACCCTGGAGGCGATTCTCCGAGCCCCTCACTGGGCCAGAGAATCGGCGCAACTGTGCCACGACAACCCGACGCCAGCACGCAATTCTCCGAGGTGCGGAGAATCGGTGCCATTTGCGCCGGCGCATTTGGCGCGGCACTGGCCGCGGGCCACTGTATGGGGCCGGGCCGCCGATTCTCCCGTCCGGATGAGCTGAGCGGCCGCGCCGATATGACAGAGTCCTGCCGGCGCCGTTCACCCCTGGTCGCTGCCGGCGCCGTTCACCCCTGGTCGCTGCCGGCGGGAACTCTGCGCGAACAGTCGGGAGGGGCGGCCTGTGTGTGGGGGGGGGGCTCCTTCCTTCACCGGGGGAGGGGCCTCCAATGGGGTCTGGCCCGCGATCGGGGTCCACTGATCGGCGGGCCGGCCTCTCCCCCCCAGGGCCTACTTTCTGGCACGGCCGGCCCCTGAACACCGACTCCATGTTGAGTCGAGGCCGGCGCGCGAAAGAAGTCCCCCGCGCATGCGCGAGTTGGCGCCGGGAAAGGAGGCTGGAGCGGCGTGAACCGCTCCAGCGCCGTGCTGGCCCCCATACGGCCGTGAAACCAGTGAAACGCGACGGTGTTCACGGCGGCACGAACACTTGAGTTCCATATTGGAGAATCCCCCCCCCCCCCCCGCCTCCAGGACCCCGATCAAGGAATACGATCCGATCGTTCTGGTTGGACACCACCTTCTCTACCTCGTGTATCGTGTGCCTCAAGGCACTTCTACCTCTTGTGCCTCAAGGCACTTCTCTACCTGGTCCAACGATCCTTGCAGAGGTGCTACTGCTCCCTCAATGGCCTTTGACCAGTCTCCATGCATCTCCTTCCTTTGCTGGCGAAATTTGTCTTTGATGAAAGCCATTAACTTTAAAAGGACCCATATAAAACAGGCCAACAATAAATATCTTTCTTAACATGATCGTTGTAGGGCTAGGAAGACCATGAATGCTCTTAACCCTGTTGAATGGCAATCTGCCTGTGAGTGCTGCCTCTACTTGCAACTTTCTGGCATTATGACAATCAAGGCCAGCCTTGAAAATTGATGCGGCCTCAAGGCCAATATAAACCAACTTATATGTAACTAGTAGGGTGGATAAAGGAGAACCAGTAGATGTAGTATACCTGGATTTCCAAAAGATAAGATGCCACACAAAAGTTTAACAGGCAAGATAAGGGTTTGTGGAGTTGGGGGTAATATATTAACATTGATAGAAAATTAGTTAGCAGACAGGAAGCAAAGAGTAGGCATAAATGAGGCAATTTCAAGTTGGTAGACTGTGACTAGTGGAGTGCTGCAAGGGTCGGTGCTGAGGCGTCACTGTTTATAATCTATATCAATGACTTAGATGAAGAGACTGAGAGTAACATATCTAGGTTTGCAGTTGATACCAAGCTAGGTGGAAATGCAATCTGTCAGGAGGAGACAGCGAGGTTGTAAAGAGATAAACAAGATAAATGAGCGGGGGGGGGGGGGCGGGGGGGGAAGGGTCACTGGCTGGGGCAAGGAGGGGGGTCGGAAGACAGGGCAGGGGAGTTGCTGTCAGTCAGTCATCATCCCCCGCCCCCCTCCTTTCTGATGCTGAGTCCCTCCATCAGGCATTGGTGCAAGCAAACCCGACAGGAATTGCTTTTTGGGATTTCCACATGACGACTGCTCTGTTTGCCATAGATGAGGCCCTGAAGTGGGTCTCCACTCAGTCCTCTCCTTCCCAATGAAATGCCCCGACTCCAAACTTGCCTTGGGGGCGGGCATTAAATTCTGCCTTCTGTGCAGATTATGCCTCTAGATTTAAGGAAGGATATACTTGCATTGGAGGCAGTACAGTGTAGTTTCACTCGATTGGTCTGGAGATGAGAGGGTTATCCGCCGATAAGAGGCTGAAGAAATTGGGTCTATATTCTCTGCAATTCAGAAGAATGGAAAGTGATCACAGTGAAACAATCATGATTCTGAAGGGGCTTGACATGGTTGACACTGAGAGCTTGTTTTTCTTGGTTGGGGAATCTAAAACATGGGAGCACAGTCTCAGGATAAGGGGCCTAACATTTAGGACTGAGATAGGGAAACATTTCTTCACTCAGAGGGTTGTGAATCTTTGGAATTCTCTACCCCAGAGAGTTATAGATGCTCCAATGTTGCATTTTTTAAACTGAGATAGACAGATTTTTCAACTCTCAGGAAATCAAGGGGGTTGGAAAGTGGAGTTGAAGCCGAAGATCAACCATGCTTGTACTGAATGGTGGAGCAGACTTGACGGACCACATAGTCTATTCCTGCTCCTTTCTCTTGTGGGTGGATAGCAGGGTCAAACCACCTGGCTCCTGCCCAATGGAATTGTTTAAAGGAAAATTGGCCCAAACTTTTAACCTGTAACTTTAACAAAATATGAAACATATTACAAGAGGTCTGTGAGAGTGGTAGATACAACAGTGGGAGGTACACATGATAAGAAAAATGTTACAACACCATGTTAAAGTCCAACAGGTTTGTTTCAATGTCACTAGCTTTCGGAGCGCTGCTCCTTCCTCAGTGACATCGAAACAAACCTGTTGGACTTTAACCTGGTGTTGTAAGACTTATTACTGTGCTCACCCCAGTCCAACGCTGGCATCTCCACATCAAGAAAAATTTTGTAACTGATAAATGTTTATGAAACTACTTTCATGTGATTGTTTGAATAAGATCCAATGAGCAGGTAAAAGGGTTGGAACCAGTTCCTTTGTTCCACATACCATTCCTAAATCAAAGTAACAGGCTAGCAAGAAACGTACTTTCTAGAGGCACCCTTCAGCGAACCTACAGAAGTTATGGTTTACGTTATAAACATACATAATCTGCAACACTCTGCAATTTGTCTTCCCTTCGGGAAAGTGCATCACCTCAGCTGAAATCAGGAATCTGCCATGTGGAAATTTGCAAAATGTTATTGTACCTTTCAAGTGGCACAGCCTTTCGCAGCACCAGCTCAAGTTTACCTCTTTTAAAGTGAACATTTGTGGCTTCTCCATTATTTCCAATGGGGATTCTCTGTATTATACCGTCTAAGCTTGTTTCAAAAAAGTTAACATAGGTTTAATATAGAACGGGCTAACAGAAAAGATGCAGTAAAATCCAAATAGTTCTAATGGTGGAAGTGAGAAAATCTGTAACAGAGGGAAGAAAAAGCCAGAGGGTCGAAGGGAGATTGAAGGACGGAATGAGCATCCAACATTTGTTTGCAGTTCTGATGTTGAATATATCTTAAGATAGTGACTACCATAGTAAACCTGATCAATAATAACAACCTTTGTGCAAAATATGTTTGAATTCAAAAAGCTGAAACTTTAGTATTGCAGCCTTTAGTCACATAGAGTTAGGAATACAGATAATTTAGACATGACTGATTCTTTAGAGACTAATCCACCACGTGGGTATTTCAAAAGGTTAACCTATAGATTTTTGGGTTCTGTGAAAGAACCTGTGGATTTCACTTTCTATATCCTTTTAAACAGTGTTCCTTGTCGCCCAATCTGAGTCACACATATTGCATTCCCCCCAATCTTCAATGACAAGAATAACAATTAACTGCTTCGTATGGTGCATGATTTAACTATGGTAAAGTACACTCGGCGGGGATGGGGGGGGGGGGGGGGGGGGTCAGGCAGTACGTATGCCAAATAATAGCTTTCACATCCTACACAAATGATGCTGAATGATTGCGCGAGCTCTTAATTGAGTCAACTGTATTCATGCTGTGCCCATACTCTGCTCGGAAACCAATGCCTCACTTGTACAGTGTTATGTCAAAAACAAAGTACATACCTCTCTCTTTGATTCCAGGAAAATGCTCTGTAATCTGCAGGGAAAGTTAGAGAAAGTAATATTACTGCTTTATCTATGTTTAAATATACATACACTTACATAATTCAAAAAACATATTAATTCATTCTGGGTACAAATCAATCATATTGTTGAATGTTTGCTCCTGTTTTTCACCTCCCCGAAGTGGAAGAAATTAGAAAAAGCAATCCTAGGATATTCTCACATATCTCTTTTTTAAATAAATATTTTTTATTAGCAAAATATAATTTTTCATTATGTTAGATACCGACAGAGCGACCGCAAGGAAGCGAAGATGAAAGCAACAAAAGTTTTAATTACACGATAAAGAGATACAATTCTACTCCCCGAATGGTCTCCCGTGCCAAACCACATCCGGGTCAGGGTTTTTATGTCTGGTTGGCTTCCCTTGTTAAGGGAAAGCCCTGCTCCCATAACGGGGAAGCTCGTATTCATTCAAGGTCCTGGGAACCTGACAGTCAACATCCCTTGACTCTCATGAGGGTTACAACCACCTGCCCAAGTTTGGAACAGCATCCGGCGTGATGGGTTGTAGGGCAGGACCCCTGGTCCTCTTTGCTCTGGGTTGGAGCTCGGGTTGCACCTGTGCGGGTCTTGTTGGCGTGTAGCGCAAGGTGGACCAATGTTTTCAAGCCGAGCCCCTAAGTGTCGCCGTCTCCGGTGGACCGGTATCCGTGCCTTGGTCCTCGGCAGCCACTCGTGGTGGCATCTCCATATCGGAGTTGGAATCCGAGGCCACCCGTGTCTAACATCTCAGCTTCCTCGGGTTCCTGGACCCATGGTGGCGGCTCCGGTGCCAACGGTGGTGGAGATGGCAACAATAGTGCCGGTTCAACTGAGCAATGGTCGATCAATGCCGGAGGCAACTGCGGAGGCGATCCACATGCCGATTTGATTCTCGGCCCTGCACCCGTACCAAAGGTGGAGGGGTGCTGCCGGCAGAAGCTTCTATGTTCCTGGCAAGACCTGCACTGCTGGGTGAGCTTCCTGATATCGGCGTCAAATCCTGGCCACTATACATAGCTGTGGGCCAGCATTTAAATTTTAGACACCCAGGGTGACCGATATGGAGATCCCACAAAATTGGGCCACGACCCTGCGTCAGGACCATGACACGAATGCCCATTGAGGGAATTCCATTTGATCGCCCAACCAGGCCGAGGCACTGGTGGAATAGGAGAACTCCACCCCAGCAGAACTTGCCTCTGGGCTATCAATGAGGCAAAGGCGAGGACAGCTGCCTTTACACCGGGTGCAGCCCCGCAGGTCCGAAATCCCGATAATAGCTATCAGTGGACAAGGCTCCATCTCGATATGAAGAAACCCTAACATGGTGTTAAAGAACGAGATCCAGAAGCTTACAAGGTTAGGACATGACCAGAACATACGGGTATGATCCATCGGTCCCCGAGAACAACATTCACACCTATCCTCCACCTCTTAAAAAAAAATACACTCATCCCCTCACCTTGGTCAGGTGCACCCTGTGAACCATCTTGAACTGAATCAAGCTGAGCCTGGCACAGGAAGAGGTTGAGTGTATCCTGTGAAGTCTCACTCCACACTCCTCCCTCAAAAACCAGACCCAGCACCCCTTCCTACTTCCTCCTCACCTCATCCAACAGAGCCTGCTCCGCCGATAGAATCTGGCCATAAATTTCCAAAATCATTCCCTCACCCACTATGGCCAGAGACAAAATCCTATTCAGGAGGAAATCTGACAAACCTACCCTCCACAAACAGGTCCCCAAACTTCTCCAGCCCCTCCCACCCCCAGGACCTGAATGTAGAGTCCAAATCCGCCAGCACAAAGAGATGATTCCTACAGATAGGGGCAAACAACGACATGGCACCAAGCTTAATGCGTTGCCTAAACTGCCTCCAAATCCTCAGCGTGGACACCACCACCGGACCAGAGGTACACTTTGCAGTGGAAAACAGAAACAAGGCAGCTAGAACCACTACAAGAGCCCGCTTCCATCTGCTCTCAGAAAGAATCCAGATCCTTCTGCCATTCTGTGGCCTTTTCAATATTAGCTGCCTTGTAATAAAATAAGAAATTAGGTAATTGCCTTTCTCCCTGAAGAAACAACCAACAGATCGTTGGCTTGATTCCCATCCAAATGAGGCAAGCAGTGATCTTATTGACTCGAGCAAAAAATGATTTGGGGAGAAAAATGGGGAGACACTGAAAAATAAATAAAAGTCTCGGAAGGATATTTATTTTGACCATCTGAACCCTGCCCGCCAAGGACAGGGGGAAGTCATCCTACCTCTGCAAGTCAGTTCTAACCCCACTCACCAGCCTAGCATAATTTAGTTTATGGAGCGAGGCCCAATAATGGGCTACCCAGATTCAATCATGGGCTACCCAGATAACGAAAGCTAGATCTGGCAAGGCGGAAAGGCAACATTCCCAGGTCAGTTCCCCTCCCTGGGGGGTTAACTGGAAAGTATTCACTCTTGTCCAAATTTAACCTCTACCCCGAGAAGGAGCCAAAACTCCTCAGTAGCTTCATTATCTTGTCCATGGCAGAAACTGGGTCTGTGATAGAAGGAAGCAGATCATCTGCATACAAGGACACCTATGCTCACTCCCTTCACGCTTTATCCCTCTCCAATCAGTGGAAGATCTCAACGCTCTGACCAGTGCTTTGATTGTCAAGGCAAAAAGAAGTGGAGAAAATGGACAACCCTGCCTTGTGCCCTACTCAGCTGAAAATAATCTAAGCTCAAGTCATTTGTGAAAGGGATATAAACTGGCCAGAAACCAAACCTCCCGAGGATCTCAAATAGATACCTCCACTCGACACTTTTTCCACGTCTAGCGAGACAATAACCTCCTGCTTTGGCGCTGGAGAGGGTAACAGTACAATATTTAGTAATCGACATATATTGGGCGACAGGTGCCGATCCTTTACAAAGGGGTGTTAGGCAGGGCCCCAACCTTATTGCCAACGCTTTAGCCAACAACTTAGCATCAGCATTCAACAACAAGATAGGCCGATACGACCCATATTCTGTGGATCCTTGCCCTTCTTCTAAAATCAGTGAGACTAACTGCATTGCATATATCTTATAGAATTCGATGGGAAACACATCCGGACCCAGAGCTTTGCCTGACTGCATTGAACACTTCATAACCTCCTCGGGGCCCAACAGGGAATCCAATTCCTCCCATCTCTCCCTCTCCACCACCAGGAAGGACAACCCATACAAACACTGCATCGTGGGCGACCATTCCTCTGGGGGCTTCCGATCTGTACAGACTACGGTAAAAAGTTTCAAACGCTACATTAACCTTTGATGGGGCGGAAACCATCCTGCCACCCGAGTCCGCCACCTGCACAATCTCACAGGAGGCAGTTTGCTGCCTCAGCTGGTGCATTGAAAGGTGACTGGCCTTCTCTATGTGCTTGTAAAATGTCCTCCTTGAGCGTCGCAGCTGGCTCACCCCATTACTGGTTGAGAGCAGCTCAAGTTGCGTCTGCAACCTTTTCCTATTCGTCAACAACTCCAGTGTAGGAGCAAGCGAGTGCTGGCGGTCCACCTCGAGGATGGAATCCACCAGCCTCTGCCGCTCCACCCTCTAAATCTTATCCTGCGAGACTTGTAGGAAATTTTCTCTCCCCTAAAGACTACCTTAAGTGCCTCCCACAACTTAGGAGAGATAGATTCACTTTTGTTAAATGTAATATACTCCCCAATGGCGGAGGATATACACTCACAAAAGCCTTTATCGGCCAACAATGTCGTATCCAATTTCCATGGTGGGCATTGAGAAGGACCCGGCTTCAACATCACATCCACAAAGTGTGGGGTATGATCTGACATAACAAGTGCCGAGTACCTGGCCCTCATCACCCAAGGAGGACAGATCTACCCGCCACAAAGGAGTCAATCCAAGAGTACACCTGATGGACATGGGGGAAAAAAATAAAAGTCCTTATCACTCAGATGCAAAAACCGCCATGGGTCAGTTCCCCACCCCCCAACTGCTCCATAAAAGTCAATAATGCTTTTGGTACCCCTGACGGAATCCGAGACCTAGGCCTAGATCGGTCCATTTGAGGATCTAAAACACTACTTAGGTCCCCCCCAAAATTAGCTGGTGTGAGTCCAAGTCAAATAGAGGCCAGTAGCTTGTTAATAAAAATCGTATCACACCAATTTGGAGTATTACTAGGACCACCGAGGTGCCCGCCAAAGACCCACTGACAATCATGTGTCTCCCATTTGGGTCCTCCATAATCTTAGCAGCTGAAAAAGAAACACTTTTATTAATCAGAACTGCCGACTCCCCCTAGTCCTACCATCAAAACCCGAGTGGAAAACCTGCAGAAATACCACATCAGCAAAATAGTTCTTCAAAGGAGCAAAAATTCTCGACCCTTTGATTGGGCCAATCAATACTCTTACATTCAAAGGAACCAGCCAAATTGCGGGCCTTCCACCTGCACCTCCCCCCCGCCCCCCGCAACCCCCACCCTATACCTGAGCCAGCAGTTGCCACAAACCCCCAGATGGGCGCCAAACCTCCAACATGCAAGTACAAAGAACAAACTGTATCCATTATCAGAAACCCTCCCAGCCCCCAACCTCCCTCCCAATAGCACCGCACCCAAATAACCAAATAAATAGCCAAAAGGCGAACAAAAGTCCCAATCACCTCCCACAACTACCCCCAACCCCAAACAAAACAAAAACCCAAAGCTCATTATCTAAACATACTCTAAAATAATGAGCTGCAGCCATGTTTGATGTCACCTTTAAAAAATGGAGACAGGACACAGGGGGGGGGGAGGGGGCGGGGACAGGAGCGGTTAGGGACCTATACACGTGGACAGACTCGCGACCTTGGACGAGCTGACGGAGGACTTGGACCTGCCAATGGGACAGGAGCTCACTTTCTTAGCAAGGAGACGGCAAGGTACCCCAGGGCCCCGTGAAACACACTACCAGAGCAACTAATCAACAGGGACAGTAAGGAGTGGGCAGAACTGTGGGAACATATACGGACGTTTGCTGGACAGGGCAAGACTATCACTGGACTAAGCTTTGTTTTAGATAAATTTGAGAGTACCCAATTAATTTTTTCCAATTTAGTGGCAATTTAGCGTGGCCAATCCACCTACCCTGCACATCTTCTGGTTGTGTGGGCGAAACCCACGCAAACACAGGGAGAATGCGCAAACTCCATACGGACAGTGACCCAGAGCGGTGATCGAACCTGGGACCTCGGCACTGTGAGGCAGCAGTGCTATCCACTGTGCTACCGAGCTGCCCCTCCACTGGACTAAGCTAGACGGAAATGGGAGGATGAATTGGGGACGGAATTGGGAACTTGGGGACTCTGGAGCGAAGCACTGAGCAGGGCCAACTCCACCTCCTGCTCTCGGCTAAGCCTCATGCAGTTTTAAGTGGTGCACAGAGCCCAGCTGACTAGAACCCGAATGAGCAGGTTTTTTCCCCACAGGTGGAGGACAAATGTGAACAGTGCCAGGGAGGCCCGGCCAACCGCGCCGACATGTTCTGGGCCTGCCCCAGACTTGTTGGGTTCTGCGCAGCCTTCTGCGAGGCGATGTCCAGGGTTATGGGAGTGAGGGTGGCGCCGTGCCCGAGAGTCGCAGCCTTCTGGGTATATAACCAGCTAGATCTTCATATGGGAAGAGGGCCGGTGCCCTGGCTTTTGCATCCCTTATCCCAGGTGAACAGGAGAATCCTGTTCACCTGGCGATCAACAGCACCACCCCCAGCTGCAGATTGGCTGGCAGGGCAGACCTGGCAGAATTTCTCCACCTGGAGAAATTAAAGTACACCATCCGAGGATCGGGCGGGGGCTTCCACAAAGCGTGGGGGTTATTCAATAGCCTGTTCCAAGACCTGTTCGAGGCCAACAGTGACTAGGAAGGGGTGGGATGAAGAGCGGGAGGAAGACAAGAGAAGGCACACACAACAGAAAGGGGGGGGGGAAGGAAGGGAACCCAAGGTAAGCACAAAATGAAACACAGGGACAAGGGGAGGAGGAGCAGGGTCACACAGCAGCCCCCCTCCCCGCCAAACATTGAAAACTAAGTCCCAGCAGAAAGAAGTGGAGCACAGTATGTGACATCCAGGGTAGAGGGCGACACTAAGAGGGGAACTAAACTACCAGCGAGGGAAGGGAGGGGTGGCGGGAATCCTGCCTGGAATAAAGATAAATAAAATGCCTTAACAACCAGTCCCCCAGCCACATCCAACTTTAATAAACATAGAAAAGCGAACACACCCACCCACACAAGAACAGTGAAAAAACAAACAAACTGGTACAAGAAACCCCAACAAGTCCCCATAACACATGTTCTCCCCAATAGCAGCCAGTCTCCATACGAATAACAGTTAACGTTCCTCAGCCTGAAGCATCAGCCTGCTCTGGCGCATCAAAATAATAGTCTTTCGAGTCAAAAGTCACTTGGCAGGGTACACCACACCAAACCACTCTGCACTTTTAAAATTCAATGCAGCCTTGATCTTGTTAAATGCCGTTCACCTTTCAGTCAGCTCTGCTCCCACATCTTGATAGAGCCTGATAGCGTGGCCCTCCCACTTGTAGTCCCGGTGATTCTTCGCTTACCTCAAGACTCGTTCCTTCTCCTGTTAATTGTGGAACCTAACGATGATTGCCCCTGGTGGTTCACCTGAACGGGGCTTCTGTCGAAGTTACTGGTTATCCAGATACAACCTGAGAGGGGACGATGATCCACCCTACCCCACCATCTTCCCAAACATCTTCGACATACAGATTTGGGTCCTCTACACCTCCGGCAGCTCCATGATTCTAAGGTTCTGCCTCCTGGAGTGATTCTCCAAACTATCCACCTTGGCACACAGTGTCTATTATCACTGGCCAGCATTGCCATCTCAGCCTCCAAAGAGACAATACAGTCACTCTGGTTCGAAAGAGCCGCCTCTACCCTCTGCAGGACTGCCCCATGCGCCTTTACTGTTTCATCTGTCCTCGTCAGTGCCGACTGAATTGGAGCTAAGACCACCTCTATCGAACTGTAGATATCCTCGGAGACAGCCTACCCCTGCTTCTTAAATTCTGCTGCCAACATACCTGTACGCATCTCGATCGTCAACGGGGTAACCTGAGTCACGGCCGCGGCCTCCACCATTTTCTTAACAGACGAGCCTGGCCAGGCGCCACAATTTCCTACATGCCGCCACTGGAGGTCCCTCACATATCTTTTCGCAATTTCTCAATACCAGCATTTGAAAGGCCGAGGAACACATAACTTGTTGCTCCCCATGAGCAGTGAATTCTACTACAAAACTACAATTCATATTTTTTTTAGCTTATTATTGCAGAAATGGATTAAATAACTACTTGAAAACAACCCTAGATTAGCTTACAATTGACCAGAGTCCTTATATCAATTACTACAGCTTGCGAGATCTGGCTACCACTATGCTGTTGTTTCCCTAAAGGTGATCCACGTTATGCACAGTAGCAACTGACATGGATCCTTCTGCATGCGTTACGACCTCCTGGGGTAGTGCATGATCAATTGCAGCCCCACTTGATCTGGAGTCGCAACACAATTGAAATTAATAAATCATTCTTAGAAAAACACCCAAAGTCTTTGGCCCTTTACTGCCAAATAACTGCAATCGCCGGGTTTGTAAATTCAAACACAATTAATTTTATTTATAGCAAAACTATAATTAACCATGCAGCAAATACAACAGGTTCACTATTATCTAATTCCTAATCCCACTCCCACTTCAACTCGCCCTACCCTCCATACACGCACACAACAGACAAACACAGAGGGGAAAGGAGGGGTGTAAAATAATGATAAAAATAAGAAGGATAAGAGTCTTTGTTTCAGATGGTTGCTTTCTAGCACATCTTCCTTTAATTTAGGCTTTCAGTTCAAATTTTCTGCCTTCAATCAGTAATGATTTTTACTGCAGATTCATTCAGGTCTCTGCAGTTTCAGAAATACAGCAGCCATACAGCTTTTCTGGAGAAAGAGAGAGAGAGAGCAGATCCTTTCCTTGAGCATCCAAGAACCAACTGTTCCTTCCTTGGTTCTCTAAAAACCATCCCACTTGGATAGGACTCAATCACTGCCTATCACCGAGCAGAATATGGCCTTTCACCAATTCATTGGCCACCAACCAACCAATCGAACCAATTCCCCCCGATCTCTCTCGGGTGCCACAAAGTCAGAGTTCTGCTAACGGAATGCGAGCACAGTGTACTGTTTTGTAACTTTTAAGTTCCTGCTTCCTTTACTCGACCTAAAGATATATGTCCATTAAGTACCCATGGATCAAAAATGAAAAGCAGCATAATAAGAGAACAGGATTTGCTTATTAAACTTGTGAATACCTCAGAATATGAAAAATGTACACAGATTTTCAAGAAGAGGCTAAAGCACCAACCGAATGGTTGGCATTTTGTATAGAGATGTGATTGCAGGGTTAAGTGTTGTTTGGACACAATTGATACTTTAAATTGCTTTTGTAATTGTTTCAAATTTTAGGTTTCAAATTTGAATTAACCAGGATGAAAATATCAATGTGATAGGCAAAGCATATTAAAGCAGAGTTAATGCTACACTTGGGCAAATCACGGGACAGAATATTGAGTGAACAATTTGCAGTGCTATGAGGGGATGACTTCCATTTTCCAATGGCAGGACGTGCCACCATCTGCTTCTTCTGCAGCCCACAGGTGTTGCTGTCCATAGCCCAATCGCCTGATGTGATGGCAGGATCCCAAATTTGCCCAACAGATGTGCAGGCAGCTCTTGTGTTGTTTACTCATGAAAAAAGTGTGAAGCTCTTTTATAGACCCCAAAGTAGTGTTACTTAAAGGATCACGTTTGGAACATTTGCTATTTGACGTGTGGTGCAGTATCCACATGTTAGGTGTGAGTCCTGACTGGCAGAAACTGGTGCTGGGTGAGTGATGGATGTATGGTGCACTGAGAATGGGAGAGTGGGGTGCTGTGGTGAGTGGGAGATATAGTGTGAAGATATAACCACTGATGTTGACCACCAGCATGAGGTTGTTAGATGTGGCATTGCTGCCAGCTCCTTGCGTTGACCTTCCTGGCCACCAGCACCTAAGTGCCCTCTGAAGGTCTCCTGGCCCCCTGCAGGACCATGGCACATGTCCTCATGTGAGCAGGGACAATTAATGCCCCTAGTTCTGCAGCCATCATATGGGCCCCCATTGATTATGTGGCCTGTCTGCAATGCCAGTATTTATTTCTGATCATTAATTTCTTGAGAAGGTTGTAGTGAGCCATTGTATTGGGCTGCTGCAGTTGATGGGTGTAGCTACATCACCAGTGCTATCCATTGAGGAGTTACAAGATTTTTACCCAGCAGCAGTGAAGGAACAGCAATATAATTCGGATAGTGAGTGATTTGGAGGCAAACTTGCACAGGGTGGTGTTTGTATGCGTCTGTTGCCCCTGTCCTTCTAGATGGTTGAGGTTACAGGTTTTCTGCAGTGCATCTTCGAGATGGTACACACTGCAGCCACTGTGTGCTGGTGGTGGAGGGAGTGAATGTTTAAGGTGGTGTGTAGGGTGCCAATCAAACAGACTGCGTTGTCCTGGATGATGTTGAGCTTCTTGAGTATCATTGGCATTGCACTCATCCAGGAAAATGGAGAGTGTTCCATTATAGTCTTGACCTGTCCCTTGTAGAAGGTGGACAGGCTCTGGGAAATCAGATGAGTTACTCCCTGCAAAATTCCCAGCCTGTGATCTGCTCTATTTATATGACTCATGCACTTAGGTTTCTGGTTAATGGAACTGGCATAACATGCGATGTTCACATGCCGTAAATTAATAAATTATCTTTCGACCAAATATGCCAAATCTGTTGGGAGTGCAAACTTTACCAATTTGAGGAGAATGGGTTTGTTATATATATATTATATTATATATATTAATTGTATTTAGTTAAATGTAAGTGGAGGTCATTAAATCAATTGAACAGATAAAAGAGACATTCACCAAAGCATGGGTGTACTGGAGTTAGGACACATAAGCTTGTAATGTTTCACTCTGTTCATAAATGTTCGACTATCCAACTGAGTTCCTTGAAAAGGTCATTGGAGAGGACACTGGCAAGGTTAAGTACTTGCCACCCTGCAAGAAGAATGAGTAAGAATGTGCTATCTTCCTACCAGAGGATGGAATGGCCATTACATTTTAAATTTTGAAATTCTCCTCCCAGCATGTTTGAGCAGCATTCATAAGAGTATGGCAATTATTTCTAGCTGAACTTGGGGAACATTGGAGGCAGGAATTTTCCTTTAGTTTATCCTCTTCTTAAGATTTTGACTTTTTACAACATTCCAGCATATGGCACAAATGACATAGGAACATACATAGGAACAAGGACTTAGGAGCAAGAATAGGTCATGTTCTCTGTTGATTATTCTCTTTGTCTACTATGTACGTTCCCTCAGCCACAGAAAAATACTTTTCACTATGTACTTCGGTACATGTGACAATAAATCAACTCAAATGTGGCCCTTTAAGCCTATCCCACGTTCAATATGATTATGGCTGAATTTGGTTGTGGCTTCAGCTCCACCTTCCGGTCTGCCCACTATTACCTTTGACTCCTTTATCTCCCAGAAATCTACCTAACTCAGCCTTGAATAAATTTAAAGACCCAGCCTCTACTACTTTTTGGGGAAAAGAATTCCACAGACGATCAACACACTGCAAAAATAAAATGTCCTAATTTCTGTCCTAATAGGTAGACTTCTTATTCTTAAACCATGATCCCAAGTTTTAGTCTCCCCACAAGAGGAAACATCCTATGGGAATGCAATTTAAGTCCCATCCAGATCTGGTATGTTTCAATAAGATCATCTCTCATTCTTCTAAACTCCAATGGAGCATCCAACCTATTCAACCTTTCTTCCTAAGATAAGCCCTTCATCTCAAGAATGAGTTGAGTAAACCTTCAATGAACTGCTTCTAAAGTAGTTATAGGACATTCGTCTTGTATAAACCCAGATACATGAGGAGATTGTGGTATGTAGGTAATGTCACTGGTCTAGTAATCCAGAGGGTTCTGAGGACAAGAGTTCAAATCTCACTATGGCAGATGGTAGAATTAAAATTAAATTGTTAAAATCTGGATCTGAAAAAGTCTCTAATAGAAACCATGAAAATATCATTGAATGTCATCAAAACTTATCTGGTTCACTAATGTCTTTTAGGGAAGAAAGTCAGTCATTCTTACCTGGTCCGGCCTACATGTGACTTCATATCCACAACAATGTGGTTAACTCTTAGCTGCTCTCAAGGGCAATTAGGGATGGGCAACAAACGCTGACCTTATCAGCGACACGCAGATCCCATGAATGAATAAAAAAGACAGTGAGTGTGTTAGGAAAATAAAGGTAGTTTTAAGGGATTTATATTTGTATTACTTTTAAAAAATAAATTTAGAGTACCCAATTCATTTTTTCCAATTAAGGGGCAATTTAGAGTGGTCAATCCACCTACCCTGCACATCTTTGGGCTCTGAGGGCGAAACATGGGGAGAATGTGCAAACTCCACATGGACAGTGACCCAGAGCCGCGATCAAACCTGGGACCTCTGCGCCATGAGGCAGCAGTTCTAACCACTGTGCTACCCTTATATTTGTATTACTAAACATCAGAAATAAAGTACAGTTTTAAGTGGAATTAATTTAATGTTTTCGTGCCTGGAAGGGTAAAACCTATAGTTAGATTCATACTGATCAAAGGTGTTTGCATATGTGGGGGTTGATTAAATTCCAACTGTGTTTCTATCGTACTTAGAGAGCGCTGTGGCACGAAGAATAAATAAACAAGCAGAGGTTGCTTAGTAACTGGGGCCTTGTGTGATAGAGAAGCTTTTAAATTTTAGCTGAGCTAATTTGTGGGCAGTTGGAGCGGGGTAGTGAGAAAGAAGGCAACTCTCACAACTCTGCTAGAAGGAGTTGGTTTAGAAAGCTAAAGCTAGAGAGGGAACACCTCTCTCAGCTTTAGAATAATAGTTCAGAAAACAAGTGCAGAGATCTGAAGTTAAGGGAGGAGTTAAAGAAATGAGGAGACATGTCCAAGAAATCTGTAGTAAAGTGAACAGAGACAAAGGTATGGTTCAAAAGAATTCAAGGAAGTGTTCTTAGTTAAAGAGACAATTGCAGTAACCAGATTTAAAGTGGGACAACGGCCTTCAGTAAATCAAACAACTCTTTTTAGTACAGACTGGGAATCAAGATTTAGACCAATTGTGAGTAGTTTGCACAGTGGCTAAGACAAAGAAATCCTAAAGGCATCGGTGGACTAGATTCACTGTTAAAAATGCAGCAGAAGCTTTGTTTAAAAGTGTAATTTGGAAAACTCGGACTGGATTTTGGAATGCAAACCGGTATGGATAAGTATAACTATGAGAGAAGATTTTAAAGCTTGTTTTTGGGAGTGGACTTTGGAAACTCTCATGTGATCATCACCTTGAGGGATTCTGAGGAGAAATTCACAGACACTAACTTGAGTTCAGAGCGGAGTGCGTGCATTCTACTACCGTCATCTTGTGAGCTTAAAGGAGACTTTTTGTGTTAATGAGACCATTGTAGCTTATGATGTACTCTGTAAGCCTTAATCTATAAATTGGTGTGTATTAAGCTAAGGCAGCAGTAAAGGAGTATTGTATAATCATCCAACTTTTCATGATTAATAAATGTTTTTCTTTTTGTTAAAACTAATTAGCAGTCCTGTGACTCTGTTCCTTCCCGTTTTATAAAAAAAGTAAAACTTGCAGGGCAGCACGGTGGCGCAGTGGTTAGCACTGCTGCCTCACAGCGCCGAGGACCAGGATTCATCCCGGCGTCAGGACACTGTCCAAGTGGAATTTGCACATTCTCCCCCTGTCTGCGTGGGTCTCATCCCCACAATCCAAAGCTGTGCCGGGTAGGTGAATTGGCCACCATAAATTGCCCCTTAATTAAAAAGAAGTAAAAGTTGTGGTGTTTTGATCCAGGATTCTATTCTGGGATCTTCCATCCCATTTATAACATCAACTGGGATCATAACAAGTGTCAGCAATTTGAGCATGGAGAACATCACATCTGAGCCTGATCCTGTCCTCACACACGTGATTTGCAGTGGAGGCTGCGGGTTCTCGTTAGGAATGTGAAGCCAGGCTGATTTTTCTTCTTTCCAGGATACTGATATCAAGTGCATTATTTCCATTGCTGACTTGGCTAAAATCTGATTTCAAACTCAATACAGATCGAGAAACTGGAATCTTTCTGTAAAATTCGCTTGCAAACTGAAAGGAATGAGAAAATGCTCATTTAAAGAACACAGAACACACAGTTTGAAGATTTATTCAAAATGATTTGAGGTTTTTATAATTTATGCAGCATAATAGGATTTGCCATGCAACATCTTATAAGGTGTTAATCATTCAACAAATAAGAAAATAAATGAGACAATTAACATAGCAGTGTTAAGAATGTGACTATTTTCAGTATTTTCAGATGTGTCTGTTAATGAAAAACCATGCAGAATACTTGATAAGTTATTACAAAATCATTTTCAAAGAATTGACAAACTGCTAGAAACTGGGAAATCCCGTTTCCCAGTAATACAAATAAGTACAGTTAGCAAGTTCCAACAGTAATGAATGCTGTAACAGTTGGGGCCCCCAACTTATTTAGGAAAGTGATTACTTTCTTTCGTTTTGTTAAGCTTGTTAGTAGACGAAAGGAAGGGTGAATATTAATGATAGCTTCTTTTATTCCTTACAAATAACTTATGCAAGTGCCTTTCTATAGGGTTATAGGTAAATGATGGCCTGCTGGAAAGCAAATTAGTAATTCTAATAAAAATGCTGGAAGTAAAGCTCTCCCAGTCTGTAGCTTCATGTACCAGGAATGCGGCTTGGGTGCTTGACTGTGCATCAACTACAATTTTCCTACCATCTAAACTGGACATCTGTGCCCAGGAGTGCTGAAAGGAAAAAGATACTCTTGAATTAGCTTTATTTTGTGGGCATTTGTTTATTTCCCCTCAAACTTCTGCTTCTGAATTTGCTGGCACCAAGTGGCAGGTCAGAAGACGGAACAAATATATTCAACAGAATTATCATGCATGATTGATGCTCCACTGTGCCAGAACTTTAATGTACCAGGAAAGAAACATTCTCTCATGATCCTGAAAAGTCCAATCTTTGCTTTGGGGATGGAGTAACATGTCTGACAAATCTATTAGAGTTCTTTGAGGAGTTAACACGGAAGTTAGACAAAGGAGAACCTGTGGATGTGATTTATTTAGATTTCCAGAAGGCCTTTGACAAGGTGCCGCACAGGAGATTGTTAAATAAGTTAAGAGCCCATGGTGTTAAGGGTAAGATCCTGGCACGGATAGAGGATTGGCTGACTGGCAGAAGGCAGAGAGTGGGGATAAAGGGGTCTTTTTCAGGATGGCAGCCAGTGACTAGTGTCCCTCAGGGATCGGTGTAGGGATCACAACTTTTCACAATATACATTACCGATTTGAAAGAAGGAACTGAAGGCACTGTTGCTAAATTTGCAGATGGTACAAAGATATGTAGAGGGACAGGTAGTATTGAAGAAGCAGGGGGGCTGTAGTAGGACTTGGATAGGCTAGGAGAGTGGGCAAAGAAGTGGCAGATGGAATGCAATGTGGAAAAGTGTGAGGTTATGGACTTTGGAAGGAGGAATGGAGGCATAGACTAATTTCTAAATGGGGAAATGCTTCGGAAATCAGAATCACAAAGGGACTTGGGAGTCCTTGTTTAAGATTATCTTAAGGTTGACATGCAGGTTCAGTCAGCAGTTAGGAAGGCAAATGCAATGTCAGCATTCATGCCGAAAGGGCTAGAATACAAGAGCAGGGATGTACGTCTGAGGCTGTGTGAGGCTCTGGTTAGACCCCATTTGGAGTATTGTGAGCAATTTTGAGCATCGTATCTAAGGATGTACTGGCCTTGGAAAGGGTCCAGAGGAAGTGCACAAAAATGATCCCTGGAATGAAGAGCTTGTTGTATGAGGGATAGTTACATAGATACATAGAAGATAGGAGCTGGATGAGGCCTTTTGGCTTTTCAAGCCTCCCTCCATCATTTGTCACTATCATGGTTGATCATCCAACTCAATAGCCTAATCCGGCTTTCTCCCCAAAACCTTTGATCCCATTCGCCCCAAGTGCTATATCTAGCTGCCTCTTGAATATATTCAGTGTTTTAGCATCAACTATTCCTGTGGTAATGAATTCCACAGGCTCACCACTCTTTGTGAGAAGAAATGTCTCCTTATCTCCGTCCGAAATGGTTTACCCTGAATCCTCAGACTGTGACCCCTGGTTCTGGACATACCCACCATCGGGAACATCTTCTTTGCATCTACCCTGTCTAGTCCTGTCAGAATTTTATAAGTCTCTATGAGATCCACCCTCATTCTTCTCAACTCCAGCGAGAACAATCCTAACCTAGTCAACCTCTCCTCACATGACAGTCCGTCATCCCTGGAATCAGTCTGGTAAACCTTCACTGCACTCCTTCGAGACAAGAACGTCCTTTCTCAGAAAAGGAGACCGAAACTGCACACAATATCCTAGGTGTGGCCTCACCCAAGGCCCTGTATAATTGCAACAACACATCCCTGCTCCTGTCCTCAAAACCTCTTGCAACATACCATTAGCCTTCTTCACTGTCTGCTTACCTTCAGCAACAGGTGCACAAGGACACTGCACATTCCAGGTCCCAATTTACAATCATTCAGGTAGTAATCTGCCTTCCTGTTTTGCTTCCAAACTGAATAACCTCACACTTATTCAAATTATACTGCATCTGCCATTGATTTGCCCACTCGCCCAACCTGTCCAGATCATGCTGTAGGATCTCTGCAACCTTGTCACAGTACACCCTCCCACCCAACTTGGCGTCATCTGCAAACTTTGAAATGTTACGTTTTGTTTTCTCATCCAAATCATTAATATATATTGTGAATAGTTAGGGTCCCAGCACCGATCCTTGTGGCACCCCACTAGTTATTGCCTGCCAATTTGACAAGGACCCATTAATTCCGGGCAGCACGGTAGCATTGTGGATAGCACAAATGCTTCACAGCTCCAGTGTCCCAGGTTCGATTCCGGCTTGGGTCACTGTCTGTGCGGAGTCTGCACATCCTCCCCGTGTGTGCGTGGGTTTACTCCGGGTGCTCTGGTTTCCTCCCACAGTCCAAAGATGTGGGGGTTAGGTGGATTGGCAATGCTAAATTGTCCATAGTGTCCAAAATTGCCCTTAGTGTTGGGTGGGGTTACTGGGTTATGGGGATAGGGTGGAGGTGTGGACCTTGGGTGGGGTGCTCTTTCCAAGAGCCGGTGCAGACTCGATGGGCCGAATAGACTCCTTCTGCACTGTAAATTCTATGATTCTATGAATTCCTACTCTTTGTTTCTTCTCTGCCAACCAGTTTTCTATTCATCTCAATACACTTCGCTTTAATCTTGCACAATAATCTCTTATGTGGGACTTTGTCAAATGCATTCTGAAAGTCCAAATATACCTCATCGACTGGCTCCCCCTTGTCAACTGTACTAGTTACAACTTCAAAGAATTCAAACAGATTTGTCAAGCATGATTTCCTCTTCATAAATCCATGCTGACTCTGACTGATGGTTGAGGACTCTGCGTCTGTACTCATTGGAGTTTAGAAGGGTAAGGGGGGATCTTATTGAGACTTACAGGATACTGCGAGGCCTGGATAGAGTGGATGTGGAGAGGGTGTTTCCAATAGTAGGAAAAACTAGAACCAGGGGGCACAATCTCAGACGAGAGGGACGATCCTTTAAAACAGAGATGAAATGAAAATCGTTTATTTTCACAAGTACGCTTCAATGAAGTTACTGTGAAAAGCCCCTAGTTGCCACATTCCGGCGCTTGTTTGGCAGAGGCTGTTACGGGAATTGAACCGTGTTGCTGGCCTGCCTTGGTCTGCTTTCAAAGATGAGGAGGAATTTCTTCAGCATGAGGGTGGTGAATCTGTGGAACTCTTTGCTGCAGAAGGCTGTGGAGGCCAAATCACTGAGTGTCTTTAAGACAGAGATAGATAGGTCCTTGATTAATAAGGGGATCAGTGGTTATGGGGAAAAGGCAGGATAATGGGGATGAAAAAAATATCAACCATGATTGAATGGCGGAGCAGACTTGATGGGCCGAGTGGCCTAATTCTGCTCCTATGTCTTCTGGTCTTATGGTTTTAACAATAACAAAACAATAAGAAATTGTTTGCATAACGATAGTAAATTCAAGCTATAACTTTGGAATTTAAATAATTCAAATTTAAGAACAATACTGCTAACATCCTTCCCAAGTACAGTTTGAGTTCAAAATATCATTCATCCAGAGGTATTTCTGAAAACATAAATACACAACGGGCTCAATTTTACCAGCCCTCGAGGGCTAGGCTGCCAAATGGGAAGTTTGCCAAACCGGCATGGAAAAGCAACATGTGGCATGCCTGGCATCATCCCAGCGTCATGTCATTTTCCAGATTCACTGCTGAGTTTTCAGACAGGAGCTGGATTCTCCATTTCGCGAAAGCCGGAGTATGAGTCGCGATCAGACGGAGAATCGCGTGTAATTGAAAAATTGAGGTTTGCATTCGGTGCCATGCTCCAATCCCTCGCTGACGGCGAAATCAAAGTTTGTGCCAGGGGCTGGCATGCAAAACCAGCATTTGCATGGATTTAAGTCTGTTTAGCAGGTTATACACAGTATGTTTTACCCCTCCTCTTAGGCGGAGGTCACACGGGCGCAAATTGGTGCAGGTATTTACAAACGTGGCCTGGGTGCCATGGCTGCTGAGCGGAAGCTAGAGGAAGGAAACTTTTAAAAACGCTCCAAGATTGTTGAGCTTGCTGAGGGGTGGCTTCCTGGGCTTGGGCGGGGCGCGGGTAGCAGGAAGCTACTTGGGATGCCCCCCTCGGGATGGGATGGCTTAGTTCAGATCGCCACTGCTGCTGTCTGTGTTTTAAACACACCCCTTTGATGCTACTTACAGGCCCCTGGCTGTTCACTCTGCTGACGGCTGACTGTCCTGCAAATGTTCAGATAGCCTCTGGTCATCCGGTGACCAACCCAGGCTGCCCCTCTGACAACCCTCAGACCCCAGCAGTATTATTGAACGGATGGATGTGGCCAACCTCACTCAGTGACCCAGCTGCTGGCCCTCCTCAGTGCACTCATCAGAAACACAGCCCCACTGCAGGGAAGCAAGGGAATAGCAGAGCTCACCCCAAACAAAGGACACATGCACCATGGCCTCTGGCACCCTCCCTGGAACACAGTCCCTCTCAACAATGACACTATTAGCTAACCCACCCCTCAGGATGGCCTGCTGTCTCCATACCCTGCCTGCTCACTGCACTCCTGCTCCCTTCCATCCTGCCCCGGTCAGGTTGTCACAACTTGTGTGTCACATCCAGGACCTACATCACACTGCAAATAAGCTCCTTGCAGATGCACATTTTTCTCGCTCACCCCCATCTGTAGTACCTGCCCACATATCGGCCTCAACGCATGGGAGCGACTGGTGGCACAAGGTCACCTTCTCAACCGCACAACCAGGTGCCACCCTACTGTCAGGTAACACCTGGTCCACCCAGTGAGGACACACTGTAGACCACCCACAGTAGACTCCAATGTGGGAAACAGGACAGAGACCACAGAGCCTATCGTTGACACGGGTTGCGGCACCCTCCGGTACCCCTGTTGACAGGGATGGGTGGCGAGGAGAGAGGCTCCCCACATCACTGGCCCAGTGCCAATCTCTGATGGGGCAGATGTGCAGTACGTACGGCAATATATTGGAGGGCTGGCTGAGGGGTGGGTTGGGGGGGGGGACATACTCATCTTGCTAACATGCCTTCTCTTCTCCCACGCAGAGAATGAACTTCAGATTACAGCCAGTTATGTTTGCTATCTACTCGGCCACAGCTGCTGTTGCGGAGGAGCAGGGCCAGCTCGGCGAGGACGCTGCACAAGAGGAGCCTGCCCCAGAAGAGCAGGGGCCAGCTGGTGAGACGCGAGTGTCGGTCTATTGCCCGTCAGAAATTGGAAGGTAATTGTAACTTTTGTGGCCATTCATCAGCTCTGACCCCTAAAACAACCAAGTGACACTTTTCAATCTCTTGACACCCCACAACTGCACAGCTACATTAGCAATAAAACCATTCGGAAAGTTTGGATTGCTAAAAAGGGCCATGTAGCGAGTACAGTTTTGGGGAATGGGAATTTAAAAAATGCATATGAAATAAAAACCTGCGATGATATTCAAAATGGCGTGTGGTACATTGCCATCAGTTATACCGATCTGGACCTTATGGTCAGCAGTGACAGTGCTTTCCATTAACCTCTGAAGAAGCTGCCCATGAAGATTGAACGGGTTCTAGCTTCCTCAATTCCAACATCACTTTGAATCTGGCTCCTTCTGAGGATATATGCATTGTTCAATAGCAGCGAAAGCAAGAGGAAGGTTGATTTTCCAGTAAGAGTGAACAAGTCTCACAGAAGGAATGTGGCGACTGGGGATTTTCACAGTAACTTCATTGCAGTGACACTAATAAAGATTATTATTATAAAAATAAAAGGAAGTAAAAAGTGGGGGAATATAAATCACATTTAAATCATGGTATATAAACGGAAATAAAGATTGTGACATGCACATGGGATTAGGGAGGAATGTAAACATCAGCACACAAACCTCTAAAACAAAATCACAAAATCTATTATCGCAAATATTTGTGTAAATGATTTTCCTGAGGAAATGACACTCCACACTTGTGCAATTATTTTTCTTTCAAGGCCAGAGAACTTACCCATTAGTAATTATGACTTAACATATTGTAAAAATGCAGTTATTCCTCAATGGACAAGGTCCTGTGACTCAGTGGATAGTGTCGCTACGTCTGAATTAGAAGCTCCAGGTTCAAGTCCCAACTCAGCATCGCAAGGAATGCTCATCATGGCGCTATTCATAATAAATGAGAGCATGCCATGTTTATGAGGCTATGAACATTATGTTGCACAACCCACAATATATTATTCCACTTCTAAGGTGTAATTCTTTACAAATGTTATTTTTATAGGCATCTGAGCTCTTAAGAGCAGTTGAATAGCCTGAGAAGATTTGCTCAGGAAGATATTATTCTTGATTCTTAAGGGAATAAATTACTTTACATCTGACAACATATTCACCATTGCCCTAGAAACGAGGGACACAGGAATACAACTTTAGTTGTTCGAAGTTGCACCAACAGTTTAGATTTATTAGTCAACACAGAGAATGATGAACGTGTGAAAAGACGACCAAGCAATATACTCAGAGTGAGAAGGATTTTGTGGAGAATTTGATAGATACTTGAGGAAGGGGCAACTGATGGTTATTTGGTACTAAAAGATTAGATGTCCTTCATGTGGCTACTGAATAGAAGTGTTTTTTGCTTTTATAACAGGTTAACAACTTGAGATTTAAAAGCTTTAAATTGATTTAATAATTGAGAGTTTTTTCATTATCAAGTGTGCATGAGTGAAAAGTGGATTAGACTGTCAGAAGTTTTCTTTTGGATCTTTCACATGGTTCCTTAGGACTGCCATGTTGGATATTGAGTAAATGGCTATGAGGTGACATGGGGGGGTATGAAGTGGCATGGGTTGGCATAGGGACATGAGGCATGAAGGTGGATGGCGGGTGAGGAAGTGTGAGGTGTGAAGGCTAGAAGCTAACAGCTTCAAAAATAATCTATTTCCCAAAGAACTGAGAACCCCAAAGCCACTTATGTCAGGATGGGGGCTGAATTTACGTTTTAAGTTTTGATAGTTTTAAGAGTCTATGAAAGGATTATCAGTATTTGTTGTGGTTAGTGAATAGAAGTTTCATCAACAGGTTAACCACTTGAAAGGATTTAAAATTGTTGAACAGGTTTCATGAAGCAGGGTCTTTTTCACTATCAAATGTGTATAAGTTAGAGGCTGTCTCATATTCTTATAAGTTTAAAACAAAATCTCCACACAAGCTCCTGCATCTGCCCAGAATTGATACTGGGTGAGTATCAATGGAGGTGGCATGGTAGGTGGGTGGGGAGTGAGGGTGGAGAGCTAGAGGGCCTAACAGCCTTTAATAAAACTGGGACCAAATTTCAAAGAGCTGAGACGGGCCTTCTAATCAGACTGCCTCAATACTCACCACCACCGTGGCCACCTCCGGGTAAATATTGCACGGGCGGGAGCTGTTTCCATGGAGAAGGGTCAGCCTAGTTGGGACATTTCCAAACTCACGCTTCTCACTTCAATGGCGCAGGTGAAGTGGTTTACTACCCCAAATTACTACCCCAAAGTCTGCTCAATATTATTACCTGAGTCTTTCAAAGCAAGAGCAACAGTGTAAAAGCAACACCAAAATAGCAGCTACCCTTTGCCAAATGCTAGAAATCTACCCGATGTATTATGAGACGTGACTCTTGGTCAGACAAAATGCTTCCTGTGATGACACCAGCAAATTTTTTTTATTAATGCCTCTAGTATAATATTGTATAAGATTCACTACATACTGTACCTATGAAATAGAATTTACTTTCCTAAAAAAAGAGGAAACTTGGTAGTGTAGCAGCTCTTGAATGTCTTTAAAAGTGAAAGTCATATATGTCAATGAATTACATTATTGATTTTCCTCCAAGCCCTGCTTGGACTCAGCAATCCAATTATCAATTGAGTCAGCTGGTGAAATTCACATGTGCTGCTTTAATAAATAGGAGACAGACTTGGCACTGGATAGTAATGGATCAATAACAGGTCCTAACAAATACCTGTGGAACACGGTGTCCAGTTCAACATTGTGAAAGATAACAAACGGAAAACTTCAAAATGAACTTCACATTTCCATAGAATGCAAACTTTGAGTACAGACTGAAGAGAACTTTCAAGTATAGAATGTGCAGTTGAAATTAATGATGCATGTTCATGCTTAAAGTAAACATCTACAATGTCACCATGAATTTTGTGCTTGCAGAGAAAAGGGCGGGGCAGTTCAGGCAGCAGGGGTCTGCACAGGGACCATCCAGTACGAGATGTGATTCCTGTTCCAACTGCTGAGTACATAAGCTTTTGTCTTGCCTGGCATTTGACTTTCAGGTCTTCAGGTTATGATATAACTGTTTCATGTTTGAACTACTGAACAGCCCTTAACTGATCTTGTACTCCAAGTTTTATTCTTGTGCCATGCATCATTTACGAACTGACTTCTGCCCAAGCCAACATAAATGTTGCTCCAATTAGAAGAAACATGAAAGCAAGAAGAGCAAGACAGATTGGCAAGTTAACATTTATGTGATGCCTCATCAAACCATTCAGATAGAACAATTTGAATTTCTATCATGCTTTTCATTCACAAAAATCAAACATACTCCACAGGGGTGAAATTAAAAATAGACTAAACCACAGAATGGGAAATTAGGAGGGGACCTGGACAACGAGGTGGATTTTACAGAGGGTCTTAAAGGAGGAAAGGGGAGAGGTGGTGGGGTTCTAGGAGGGAATTTCATGAAAGGGGCTTAGGTAGTATTTTTTACTTTCGTTGCTGTTACCTTTGCCAACTCAAGTAATAACGATGAGCAGTGATGGTGTAGGTATAAATAGCTGGCTTTTAAAGCAGACCAAGGCAGGCCAGCAGCGCGGGTTCAATTCCCGTACCAGCCTCTCCGAACAGACGCCGGAATGTGGCGACTAGGGGCTTTTCACAGTAACTTCATTTGAAGCCTACTTGTGACAATAAGCGATGTTCATTTCATTTCAGGAAGACTTTGGGTAGTAATTGTGTTATGCTTCTTCATGTAGCATAAGCTGCTTCCTTGATGTATACTCTGACAAAGGAAGGTTCAGACTTGGAGATAGGTTTAACACATTTATTGAACAGTTAACAATTCTCCTACTTGAGTTTGACTCTCCTGCTGATCTTACTATAGTAACTCAATCTAACTAACCAGTCTGCTCTGATCCATGTGGTGGGTGTGATGCTTCCTGATCTGCCCCTGTGTCTCCGAGTGTTGCCTATGGAAAGAGGAAGAGCATGTGTGCCCTGTCCTTTTATATGGGTAGTCCCCTTGTGGTAGTGTCACCTCTGGGTGTGTCTTGACTGCCCATTGGTCGTGTCCTATCTTACTGACGTATTGGTTGAATGTCTGTGTGTCATGATGTCTCTGGTGCTCCCTCTAGTGTTTACTTAGTCTTAGTGTATTTGCATTAACCCCTTGTGTATTTACAGTGATGCATATCACCACATCCCCCCTTTTTCGTGTTACATATTTTCTGTACTGTGTTAAAGAAAATTGAATAAAATAGATAGATCAGTGATGACATGTACAAATCATATGACAGTGATGATTACTCAATACCAAATAATATGTATGAGTCCAAAGTTCAAGAATTAATACGGTCGAGTGGCTTTCTTGTTTTGTTAGTGAAGTGGTGATGTTGATTGTGGCATGTTGTGTCTATATTTCGGGAATGGGTCAGGTGCAAGGCATACCAATATAGCAGTGGTTTCTGTCTGTCTCTTAAGTGTATAAACTAGGGACCTACAGACAGTTAAGAAATCAGTCTGCAGTGAGAAGGACAGACACTGGACCTCCCGTCCTGGGATCTTCAGCAGCATCTGTGGCCACCAATTTTCGGTTAAGTTATGAAAAAGTGATGGGGTGAATGAAATGAGGAATGTACAGATGCCTGAATTTCAAGAATTTGGGAAGTGTTTGAAAGGTTGGAAGAGGTTATAGATATAGGGTTAGGTGATGTCAGGAAGAAACTTTTAATAAAGGATGAGAATTTTAAATTTGTGGCAATGGCGAACCGAAAGCTAACAGCAAGGATGATAGATGAGCAGAACTTGATGCAGGATTGTAGTTGGCAGAATTGTGGCTGAACTAAATTTATGGAACGTAAAGTACTGCAGGCTGGCCAAGAGATTTATATCTGGGGGTTGTCATGATATGCAAACATGCAACCAATGAACATTCAGAATAGGACAACCAACGGGCAGTCAGAACACTCAGAGGCGGCATCACCACAAGGGGGCACGGCATAACCACTATAAAAGGGATGAGGCACTCACACCCTGCCTCTTTCCACAGACAGACATCTAAAGAGTTAGACAGGGTTGATCAGCAGCATCACACCCCAGCACGTGGCTTAGAGCAAGCTGGTACAGTTAGACTGAGTTACTACAGTTCGATTAGCAGAGTCAAACTCATTTGAGAACAGTGTTAATAGTTCAACAAACATGTTGAACTCATTTCAGAGTCTGGAGCATCCTTTAGTTAAGACTGCATCAAGTAGCAGCCTGTGTTATCTGAAGCAGCATAACACAACAGGGGTGACAAAGGAATAAATTAGATCAGCAGCAGCCGATAGACTGAGGTATACATAATGTTTTGTCGATGGAAGTTAGCAGATCGCATAATTATAGAATCATAAAATTTACAGTGCAGAAGGAGGTCATTTGGCCCATCGAGTCTGCATTAGCCCTTGGAAAGAGCATCCCACTTAAGCCCACATCTCCACCCTATCCCCATAACCCAGCAACCCCACCGAACTCTTTTGGACACTAAGGGCAATTTAGCATGGCCAATCCACCTAACCTGCACATCTTTGGACTGTGGGAGGAAACCGAAGCACTCGGAGGAAACCCACGCAAACACGGGGAGAACGTGCATACTCCGCACAGACAGTGACCCAAGCCGGGAATCGAACCTGGGACCCTGGAGCTGTGAAACGGTAGTGCTAACCACTATGGTACCATGACAGCCATAATGGAAAAGATAGCGGTTCAGTTTGGGTTTGAATAATATGTCAAAATTCCAAAGAATACAGGTGGCATGGTGGTGCAGTGGTTAGCACTGCTGCCTCACAGTGCCGAGGACCCAGGGTCGATCCCAGCCGCGGGTCACTGTCCGTGTGGAGTTTGCACATTCTTCCTATGTCTGAGTGGGTCTCACCCCCACAAACTAAAAATATGCAGGGTAGGTGGATAGCCATGCTAAATTGTCCTTAATTAGAAAAATTAAAAAAACGATTTCAAAGAATTCCATAGAATAGAATAGAATTCCTACAGTGCATTCGGCCCATCTAGTCTGCACTGACCCTCTTTGGGGGAGTTCCTTCAGTAAGAGGATCTCTTAGGGGGTACATCAAAGGGAGTTAAGTATATTCCAATCACCCACCCACCCTCACCCTTGAGTGATTTTGAAATGGTGAGCTGGAAATTGACAGCATTTAGCTCTCTTTGAAGTGGTTGGTGTTTGTAAACATTGTTACAGCATTTCGAGTTACTTATCCAGAAAGAAAGATGAATGAAGCAAGGCTAATACTTGTGTTTGTGGAAGTTGTCAATCACAGCCCACTAAGAAAAATGAATGAATGGCTTGCAGCTAAAGGATGGAAGGTGTTTAGGAATGGACACGTGGCGTTTCCTCTGATGGAGCCAGTGGGTGAATGCCCAGGTGAATGTTACAACAGTGGTTTTTTTCAATGTCTGGGCTGCTCTCTAGCTTCCAGACAGGGGTCTCTTTTCTGGGGGTTGGCTGTGGGGGAGTTTCTTCATTGTGGGGGTCTCTGGGGGGGTCACTTTAGTTAGGGGGTCTGTGTGGGAGGGTCCCTTCAGTTAGGGGATCTCTGAGCGGAGTGCCTTTAGTTAGGGGGTCTCTGGGGGGTGGGGAGAAGGTCCCCTTATCCATGGGGTCTCTGTGGGCGTGCATTTAGTTACAAGGTTTCTTGGGGGGGGGGGTCCCCCTAGTCAGGGGGTCTCTGGGGGGTCCCCCTATCCAGGATGCCTGTGTATAGGGGTATGGGGCTGAATCGCAAGCGGGCGGAGCAGGGGGCAGTTGGCCGCAGGACCTCACTATCAGCCCATCCGCCCAAAATGTCGGGCCCAATAGTAAGATTCCCTCGGGAACCCCTCGTATTCCTCGTCATGCTGGGATACTGAATCGCTTCCTGGTTCACTTTTGGCAGGAGAACATAGGGCACGATTCTCCGGAACTATTTCGAAGTGTGGTACTGAACGGGAATTGCCATGAGCTTCCCGGCGCTCAGCTCAGCGAGGCTGGCAACACAATTCAGCATTAATTTGTCCACTTAATGAGGCCTCACGGGCTTCTCGTCGCAAATGAAGTCTCGCCAGGTGTTTCGCCGGGACAGCACTCGCCAGCCCCCTGCGTAGTCAAGCTGCACTTGTTCAGCCAACCCCAGCCAGATAATAGCCGAGGAGACCGGCCCCAATTCGGGAATGCTGGCCTGGGGAGGCTGCTAGACACCGTGGAGGCCAAGAGGGATGTGCAGTTACCCCGAGACTCCCGGAGAGTCAGCCACAAGGCAGCCAGTGCTGCCTGGGATGAGGTGGTGGCAGCTGTCAGATGTTGACCTTATTCCTGCACTGGAGCCCAGTCCTCCTGGTCACACTCCACGAGAGCACCAGACAGCACGAGTGAGCAGACACCAATGCCTGCGTCCATGCGACCACCAACCCTTCACCCACCCCCTCCCCCTTCAACCCCCTCAACCCTCCCTCCACACAGCCCCCTCCCACCACTGTGAACAATGCTTGTGGCTAACGATGCATCCTCTGTGTCTCTTCAGGAAAAGCTCTCCCAAAATCATCGGGAGAGGGCCCAGACTGGCGGAGGGGTGCCGGACGTAAGAATCCTCACCTCATTCAAGGAGCATGCCCTGGAGGTGACTGGGGTGGCCGAGGACAGATCGGTCACCCACGGGGAGGATGGCAGACTCTGCAGAGGTGAGGTACCAGCGGGCTCCACACAGGCGACCTGTCAAACCTGAGTTGCTATTTCCTTACTGACCCATCCCTCCCACTGACCACATGTCCATTCTCCCGCAGGTCCTCCAGTCGACAGCAGCGGCCCATCCCGGACGGCACCCTCTCCTGACTCCGAGGATGCAACCGTTATAGTCGTGGCACAGCTGTCATTCCCAGCCTCCACCAGTGCGGATACACACACCTCGGTGGGACATGTTAGTGGACAGGTTTCGGCGGCACAATCTGGTGAGCACCACACTGATGATGATGCACATCAGGTGGAGGCAGGAACCCTCAGGCGAGACAGCAGTCAGAGGTCTGCTGGATCCCAGCCAGACGCTGAGCCTCTGGAACAGAGTTACCCGGAGCTGATGGAGATGATAGTGAGCAGTCAGGACATTCAGAGGGAGATGTCAGCGTCACTGCAGCAGATCCATGGCCCATTGGAGGAGTCCCAGAGGCTATGGGTGCAGGCGATGGCGCCAGCAATGCGTGGCACCGAGGCCAACACTGCTATGGTGGCGACCGCAGTGGAAAGCCTGGTGCAGGACATTGGCACTATGAGTGAATGTGTCCAAGGCGTCACACAGCCGGTGACGGCCATATCTGAGGGTCTTGGCAGAATGTCTGACGCGGGGGGATGTCACCCAGTACCAGGCCGACCTTGATGAGGTTCTGTGGGACATGTCGTCTCTCAGATGGGAATGGCCGAGGAGCTGCGGAGCTTGCCCCAGCCACAGGTGGGAATTGCCGAGGAACATCGCAGGGCATCGACAATATGGTATGGACTATGGGGAACTGCCAGGGCTGGCAGAGCCAGATGATTCAGGGGCACCCGGGGTTTGAGCCAGTAGTCGCTCCATCCCAAGGTGAATCCCTGGGCCCCATGGGCACCGACGAGGAAGAGGGGGTGTTGAGTGCCAACCCGGACCTGTCCCATGGAATGGTGACAGCGACCACCAGCTCCCCCGAGTTCCACCCCTCTGATGAGGCCGCGTCTCGCAGCTAGCACATGGGACAGGGCAGCATGGATGCGCATATGCCGCCGACAAGTGAGCAGGGGCCCTCTGGCCCCAGAGGAGTAGGACACAGGATGAGGTAAGCAGCTGGCTGCCTCCAAAGATGTGCAACCTGGGTACACACCAAGACGTGGTGGTAGAGCTAGGAGGGCCAATCACGTTGAGGATCACTGAGGGCACTGGGGGAGGGGGGCTGGGTAGGGGGTTGGGGGGTTGTGGGGGTGGCACCATCAGGGTGGGGTACTGTAAAACACGTTAAACACCTTTTTACATAACCATTATGATGCCTCTGTCACTTTCTTCTGCAGTGCGGGTTGACATCAGGATCCTTTGCCCATCTCTCCAGGCATCGCCACTCTCCTCCCTTCCCCGTGGCGCTCACCATCCTCCGGACTTGGATTTGTCCCCGGAGCTGTGTCCCATCCCCTGGCTGTTCGGCTGTTGGCTGCTGTGTGTGTGGTGTTGCCTCCCGCAGCGTTTAAGCACAGTGTCCAGGCATCAAGGTGTGATTGGGATGCTAGGCAATGACTCCCACATGCTCCATGGCCCGGCCACCAACGGGAATCCACTTGGGATGTGTAAAGTGCTCACTTAACCACGATTGCCAAATCCCTACAGCAATGGCCTTCAGCCACAAGGTCAGAGGCCTCAGCAATCAGTGGGGATTACGGGTATAGTGGGGCAGATGGGCAGGGACAAGGGTTGCCCCCAGAACAGGTACACACGATCTAGGGGTTGGCACATGGTGGTGCCACGTGCCCCTCATCGACCTCCGGGCTTTTTGAGTGTGAGGAAAGATGGCCGTGCGGCCACCTGGAGATTGGGGGGGGGGGTCCGTGCCGAGGAGGGGGATGGGAGGGCAAGTGAGTTGGTCCACCTGGCCAGGTGCCAGCCTCCAACAGTTGGACCCATGCGGTCCATGCCACCTGGCTGGGGGGAGGAGGGGATATGGGCAATGATGACATGTCGTCGTTCCCCTCCCCCCCACCAGGCCGTCATGTTTTCAGACCATCCAGCGATGTTGGCCGCCGTGGTGGCAGCCGCTCATGTCTATGTTGTCCTGGATGAGGAGGAGGAGGAAGAGGAGCGTGCCAGAGAGGCGGCGCAGGCTGCCGCAGAGGGGCAGGCGGCAGCCGCCCAGGCTGGAGGGACACCTGACCGACAGGACGAGGAGGGGGAGGAGGACGTCGCGGGCCCACGGCAACGGAGGCACCCAAGGGCGCCCCGTGTGTACTGGCCCCGGCAGTCATACCAGGACCTCACGGACCGGGAATGCAGGAGGAGACTCCGAATGAGCCGGGAAACCGTGGCACACATCTGCCACCTGCTGGCACACCTGTCACCGCGTGGCACTGGCGGGGGACACCCTCTCCCCGTGTCCGTCAAGGTTACGGTGGCCCTGAACTTTTATGCAACGGGGTCATTCCAGGCACCGAGTGGGGACCTGTCCGGCATATCGCAGACATCGGTGCATCGGTGCATCCGGCAGTGACAGATGCCCTATATGCCATGGCGCACCGCTACATCCGCTTCCCCGTGGGGTTTATGATGTTATGAGATCAGCATTCAGTCCCATTGAGCAGACAAGAGATAAGATATAAGAGGAACATAAAGAGGATGAGGATGGGTTAGAGTGACATTGATTTCCATCTGCGAATAGGGAAAAAATGGTGATGTAGATTTCACATGAGCATTCCGTCAAAAACAGAAAAGGGATTGAGGCCAGAGATCTCACATATTCGCTTTGTCTGGCGTAGAGTAGCTCTCTGCCACACATCTAGTCCAAAAAGCAGTCAAACTATTGCGTAGGAAAAACTACCAGTCGTCATTACCATCAGCCCCTGAATCTGTTCCACTGCATATCAATCGAACAAGTGAACATGGTCAAGCTGCTTGCATAGAACATACAGTGCAGAAGGAGGCCATTCGGCCCATCGAGTCTGCACCGACCCACTTAAGCCCTCACTTTCACCCTATCCCCGTAACCCAATAACCCCTCCTAACCTTTATGTTTGGTCACTAAGGGCAATTAAGGCCAATCCACCTAACCTGCACGTCTTTGGACTGTGGGAGGAAACCGGAGCACCCGGAGGAAACTTACGCAGACACAGGGAGAACGTGCAGACTCCACACAGACAGTGACCCAGCGGGGAATCGAACCTGGGACCCTGGCGCTGTGAAGCCACAGTGCTAGTCACTTGCGCTACCGTGCTGCCCGATTAATGTTCCTCAATCAGTTTCCTCAATTAATGTTCCAACATACTTGTTTCCAATATATCAACAATACTCATTCATGGGGTTTGTTGACCCAACAGAAGTGGCATTACACTACTGGATAGGTAAGGGTAAGCGGGGAAGGAGTACATTTGCTGGGAAATTACAGAAAGATGCATAACCTCTAGAGTAGTGATAATGGGGGTCTTTAATTATCCTAATCTCGAATGGGATAGTACTAGGTCAACAGTACAGAGAGGGAGAAGAGTTTCTGAAGTGTGGGCGAGTGCTCATATGGCACTGCCAGCAGGCCTGGGCCTGCGAGGGTGCCAAGCTGGCAATGCCAAGCTGACATTTTTTGTGCGGCAGTGATGGGCTTGGCAGTGATGTGGCTGATGTGGGGGAGCCCAGCAACCATAGTGAGCTGGGGCTTTGTTCAGGGATTGCTTTGGGGGCTCAATGCCATTTTTAAAATGGCATCCCGATCTCCCTGCACTGAGGAGTTCTGGTGAGTGGAGCTCCGCAATACAGAAAATGGGGCTAGGTATGGCCTCGTCAGGAAGCTCTCTGCTGAATCCCCCGATATTCAGGTAAAGTCGCTGTAGTCCCAGATGACCATTGGCTGCTTTCCCCTTTCAGGGGGAGAGCTGACTGGTGGTGATTTAACCTGAGGATCACCACCCTTCATGCGAGGGGCAATGTTGAGTGGGCCTTCATGAATAACCTTAGCCGGTACGGGAATTGAACCCGCGCTGCTGGCTTTGCTCTGCATCGTGAATCAGTTGTCAAGCCAACTGAGCTAAACTGCCTGTAGAAGACTTTTGGAATCCCTGTTATATTGGTTCCCAGCCTCTTTTCACACTCTTCCTTTTCATTAGTACGACGAAGGTTAAGGGGTGACCTGATAGAGGTCTACAAGATTATGAGGGGCATGGATAGAGTGGATGAGCAGGCACTCTTTCCCAGGGTGGAGGGACCAGTCACGAGGGGGCATAGGTTTAAGGTCTGTGGGGCAAAGTTTAGAGGAGATGTGCGAGGCAGGGTTTTTACACAGAGGGTGGTGAGTGCCAGGAATTGTTTGCCAGCGCACGTTGTGGAAGCAGATACATTACCGGCGTTCAAAAGGCATGTTGGCAAACACATGGATCGGATGGGTACAGAGGGATACAGCACTAGGAAGTATTGAGGGTTTGGGCCAAAGGTGGTATCATGACCGGTAGGAGGACTGAAGGGAGAAGTGAAAAACACGGTCAGGAAAAATAATTTACAAAATTACGGTATAAAATCGGGATGGGCTAGGAAAAATAACACTCAGTAATTACTACAAATTCTGTTTTAACCTTCATGAGGAATTGGTATAATATGGCACATTGTGCTCATTCAGCAACTATCATGAAACTGAAAGATTTCTGTTTACCACGCATGATCGTATCAACGTCTGTGTGCCAGCATCTGGAGCAAACTGCAATCAGACCATCATAACTCATGGAGAACAAGGCCTATGTTTTTAGGATAGGTAATGAATGAGATACAAAAGTAAAGGTGATATCGAATACAAGCCAAAACTAGAACCCCAGAGTTAAATGAAAGCACTGGGTTTGTAAGAAACATTTTTACTTTCCTGAATAAAACTAGACATTTTACAAACTGTTGGAAAGATATGGGCTCATTTTGATTGTTACCAAGGGTGCAAATTTTACAGTCAACAAGGAGTAAAGGACATCCGTGGTTATCATGTGAGTCAGTCTAAAACTGCATAATGAGTATCCAATCCTCACTGGTGGTCTCTGTCCTGAAGTCATATATCATTGAAAGAGAGCAGGTGTTTATCTCAAGTCAGTAATGAGGGTTGTCGACTCGGAATTTTACTGTTTTGTTTGTTGTTATTTGAAGAGCAGGCACAGCATTGCAGAGAGAATGAGGGCATTCCTAAACAAACTCCTAACCACCTTCGCCAATAGCATGCAATTAATGATGTGTTACAATACTTCTTTCCAGCAAGGTTGAGTTCCAAAAACTAACTTGCAAAACTTAGTTGAAAAAGGCACCCAGCTCTGTGAACAGATTTGTTTCGCAAATTTTAATGGGTATTTACGCCAAATGTAAAATCTAACAGATTTGAAAACAGCATTTTGAAGGAAACATGCATGGAGTGTTGCAAGTCTTAAATTCTATTTTCATGCTTTTTGCATATTATTTGCACTCTGTCCCAGGAAAACCTATGTTAAAATTGTGTAAGTATAATTATTTACTCTGAAAGTGACTATTATTAATTAATGGAAAACAGAAAAAGCTCACTTTGTCTCTGGCAAAAGTCTTGTTATTAGCAACCAACACTGGCCACCAATAACTTATTTTTAGCATTCTGAATATTTTCAGAATTCAAAAGGTCATACTGAGCTGCTGAGATTATGGAAGAATGTTAAAAGAGAGAAAACCAAAGAAAACATCATGGTCCAAAAGGTTGCTGCTACTTTTTATTTTATTATAACTTCTGATTCACTGGAGAGGACAGAGAAAGATTTTACACACATGGACAAATTATGTGAGGTTTTAGCTCACTAATTTGGCATCTAGATAAATATCTATCATATCTAAAAGTGAATCACACTAAAGACAAGAAAAAAAAAATCAAGTCTTTTGTGACAAAAATACATATTTGAAACCACAAGGATAGTGCATAACACTTCAGGGCTTAATAAGAAAGGAAATGTCAAATAAATGGAAATGTTTATTGTGCAATGAAAATGCAATCTATAAAATGCTCCAAGTCACTTCTCATTAAATAAACGATCCAGGTACAGAGCTGACAGTTCAGTCAGGAGCAATGAGTAAGAGAAAAAAATGAAGCACTTTATGAGTAGACCTGCAGCAAAACGATCCAGTACAGGACAAGAATGAGTATTCCATGCAGTAAGATGGTATCATAGAACTGACATAGGCAAATTTCAAACTGTAAAATCACTACAATGATTAGTTATTTTAACACTGGTGTATTTTAGTTTGAGTTTTTCCTTTCTGATTAATCTTCATGGCTTCTTGCAGCTAATAGTGAGAACAAAATGGGCTGAATAGGTCTTCAATCCCCAAAAAGGAAATCTTTGATTGTGGGACAGATATGATATACGCATGCCTTTGAGGTGAGGGGATGAAGGTGATGTTCAAACTGTGTCATACAAGAGCACTGCTTTGATTATCTATACTCATGCTGCACGGATATCATAATTGACATAAACAGCCAATTTGTTTAGTCAATTCTCCACATGCTCGCCACAGGGGACATATTACCCCCCAGCTACTGTGCAGACAGAGAGTTTTACACAATTCAAACTACCTACACATCTCAACGGTTCACTACAATCAGTACAAACTGCAGTGTTTCCTTGACATGTGTCGCTCCAGTCCTTAAAAGGAATAATATTCGCCAGTCCAAGCTCATTAACAAATTAAGATTCGATAATTAGAAAATAATTTGTCAAATAAGTGTGTATATTAGAATGCGTAGATAATTTTTTTTAAATGTAAGAGCAGGTAGCACAGTGGCTACATTTCAAGAGCTGCAGTTTGTAATGTGAGTAGGCTGGAAGTTCCGTGGCTCACTGCATTGTTCTGCATGTAACTAGGAAACTGAGACAAACTGGACCAGTCCGGTTGATAGAATATCTTATCTTGTTTCCAAATCTCATGTTTTGCAAAGTGATCTTCAAGAATAAAAAATTGTTATCGGGGACATTTTCCAGCCCCAGTGCCAACTTAACTTCCGTTAGTTAATCATTTAATATATTCAGATTTCTGTACAAGACAGCAAATAGCAAACTGTCGGCAAATGGAAAGTGATACAGTCACTTCAAGGTAACAGGTCATATAAATAGCAATAGGAGTTTTCAATTTTTAAAATCTTTTATGAAGTCTATGTGAAATAGGTAAATTTGAAGGATCAAGCAAGTCAAAATCACTTGGAGCGAAGAAGGAAGAGAGGTGGCTTGATAGAGGTGTACAAGGTGATGAGAGGCATGGATAGAGTGGATAGCCAGAGAGTTTTCCCCAGGGTGGAAATGGCTGTCACGAGGGGACATAATCTTAAGGTGATTGGAGGAAGGAATGGGGAGATGTCAGAGATAGGTTCTTTACACAGAGAGTGGTGGGTGCGTGGAATGCACTGCCAGCGGAAGTGGTGGAGTCAGTCATTAGGGACATTTAAGCGACTCTTGGACAGGCACATGGACAGCAGTAAATTGAAGGGGTGTAGGTTAGGTTGATCTTAGATTAGGATAAATGGTCGGCACAACATCGTGGGCCGAGAGGCCTGTACTGTGCTTTACTGTTCTATGTTCTAAAATATTGGCTGTCAAAAATCAGTGGCAGACAAAACACATTTTGAAATAGCAAATAGAGACAGTGGTCAGGAGTGTAGCAGCTCAACCCTAGGTTAACAACTGATGAGGGGGACGTGCTACTTCATGCTGGGGTGTGGGAGCATTGCCCTGCTTCGCACTGCAGTGCAGCATGCGTACCATGATATGACGGTAAGGCTCAACACAGTGTCCACTGTAGAAAAGGATTGTCGTTGACACTTCTGTACTTTGGGAAACAGCGCAACTGTTCCATGCTCCTGGCTCCATTCAGTACAAAGAAGATGAAATAGATGTTTATGCTGACCAATGCATCAATAACTTGATTCCATTCATTTGTAAACAGATTGATGTGGGTTGGTTGCAAATGTTCTTGAAATTTGCTCCATGCTAAATTTGGACTTGCAAATATGATCAACAGCATCATCCGGCCATGCCAACCTGATGTTTGATTTCTCTGACAGTCCGAAAGGGTGAACTACTGTTAGTGGGGTATGTCACGTTTTGTGATTTTTAACCATTTTTCCACAGAAGGTATTCGTCAATGAGCCATATTTGAGTTTTAAAATTCTCTTACAGCCCGATGCTGCAGCTTCTGACTCAGTGGAGTTTGAATGTTAATGAGCCAGAGGTTTAAGATGGATAAACAAAACGGCCAGGGATATTTGGCAATTTGTAGTCTGGTTTCAGACTTCCTACAAATAAGCACATCTATTAATGTTGATATTTGTTTTCATAAGCAGCTTAGCAATTTGTACCCAGCAGTGTGTCATTAAAATGTTGTAAATTTGCTTACTGAAAGTTTACAGAAGTGGATATGAAGGCAACTGCAAAGCAGATGATCTCCAATTCAGATCTCAGGAGGCTACTTGATGCCACCACAATTCAAATATAGTATGATTAGGTATCAGACCATATGGCTGCACTCCTGGAGGTAAGATATGGGGATCATTTATGGCAGTAACCAATGTTGTAGCACCTATCTAAGACCAATTTGAAATTTATAACAAGCAACCCTCATCTCTAAGCTAGCAGGTGGTTGCCAGTTGGCACTGCGTTTGCAGTCACCTCCAGTTAGATACCAGGATGCCCCAAACTGAACAGTTGGTATTGTAGAAGACACTTTACAGATTCTACCTGCTTTAAGGATATTGCTATTTTGTAGAACAACAAAGTGTTTCTGTACAGTCAATTTGGGAATTATTGTTCAATTTCACAGACTTCTTTCACCCAAATCCTGCTAATGGTATTGATCTTGCTTGGTAGAAAATGCCACCGTTGAATCCTTACCACATCAACAATGCTTTTTAACAGCCATCCATTAAGTTCCCAATTATTGCTGAATTACAAAAATGAAAGCTTATGCCAATGTTATAGGCACACGTCAAATAGAATAATCGTAGTCACCTAGCAGACCTAGAAAAACAGATTTTCCATTTAGTAAACCCTACATCAACATCTATTTTCTCACAAAATCTGTGCTGAAATCTTCCCTGATTTTATTTAATTAATTCTCAGAATGAGGGCATCATTAGCAGGGCCACTTCAGTGGGCAGTTAACCATTAAGCACAGCAGGTTTTCTTTCCCAGTCAACCAATTTTCATAGCAATCTGACAACCCTGGAATCATTTTTAATGGTATCAGCTTTTAATTTTTAGACTTTTTAAACTAAATTCATATTCTCAAAGCTGTCATGGTGAAATGTGAATGAACCTTCATTGATTATAGTCCAGGCCTACGGATTATTAGTCACATAACATAACCAGACTGCCATATCCCTAATTAAGTAAATATATTGCATAATATGGCACTGCAACATATACTTCCCTTGGCTTGCTTTGTGCACTGAGTTGAAATGAAATGAAAATGAAATGAAAATCGCTTATTGTCACAAGTAGGCTTCAAATGAAGTTACAGTGAAAAGCCCCTAGTTGTCACATTCCGGTGCCTGTTCGGGGAGGCTGGTACGGGAATTGAACCATGCTGCTGGCCTGCCTTGGTCTGCTTTAAGAGCCAGTTCTTTAGCCCTGTGCCAGACCAGACCAGTGGACGGAAAAATAATAGCTTCTGTTTTTTAACAGAAACAAAAAAAATCAAGAATTGAAATCGAAAGAAATAAGGAAATTAACTTATGATAACAGCAATTCCAGAGTGCTGAAAGTATGAGAGGGGAAATAGAACAAAATAAGTCATGAGTTGGTGCAATGGGTCAAAACAATATCTTCATCTCTGCAACCTGATTCAAACTGAATTTAAAGTAATTTGATGGAAAGCTTGGGCCAGATATTGCTGTTGTGACTCCGGCTAAACCCTCGTTGGGAGGGAGTAATCAATTGGAGGATTTCTAACCACATTCCTATCCTCTGCTACTTTCAAGGGAGCAAGATAAGATTTGCTCAGGAATTCTAATGCCAGTGGCTCCATTCTCGGGGTTGGGGGGCACTGCTGGGCAAAATGAGTTGTTACATAGGTAGGTGGGGCAATCTTTCCCAATTTATGATTCCCACCTCAAAAGAGAAAGTCCAGCCGCTCATCTCGAATAGCATTAAAGGAGCTGGTAAATTATGAACCATACACAGTGTTGCAAGGAAAGGATGAGAATTTGTACCCAAGCCAAAATTACCAAAAGCACGCATTCAATTACACTCGGAAATGCGGAAGTAATCTGGCATCGGTTTTGGTTGAAAGAACTTTTCTTGAAACTCCTAGGATGATGTGGTTTGGAAATGTACAGCCATTTAGTTGTTTTGCTAGTAATAATATAAACTCTATCCAATCCAGTCAAGCGGCACGATTCTCCGGCCTCGTTACGCTCTCGCTCGAGCGAAACAAGGCCCGTTAATAGCGGGAGAGGCAGAAAACGAGAACTGCGCCAGGCGTCAAACAGTTTGCAATGCAACTGGTCCGCTCCCATAGGCAAAATCGGAATCTCGCCGTAGCATGGCGAGAAACCAATTCTTACCACTTAAGCCCTATTTCCATACAATTAACGTGAGCCACCCCATATCCAACAGCCTCCCATCATTCGGTGGCCTCCCTAGAAAGTGTCACGCTGACGACGATTAGTATTCCTTTGAAAAAGTGAACCTGGCGAAAGGGCTTCTGTGGGAAGTTGAGGAGGTGAATTGCCATCCTTGCTCTCAGGCAAAGAGCCCGGGGACGCTGGACTTGTCATCCCAGTGCTCAGCAGGGGGTGGGGGACTCCAGGTGTGGGTGGGGAACCGTCCGCAGGTGTGGGAAGCCATGGGAAGGTGGGGGCAACCGCGCGCAGCTCCACCATGCCAACTCCTGGATTGTGTGTACCCGTTCCGGGGGCAACTGTTGTCCCTGCCCACCTGCCCCACTGACTACCCATAACTACCACCGAATGCCGAGGCTGTCACTGTCACTGTCACTGGAGAGATGGGCCAAGGGTTCGGAGGTTGGCGGGCTTTGCGGAAGAAAGTGACAGAGGCTTCAAATTAGTTGTGCACAAAGGTGTTTATTGTGTTTTACTATTCCCCACCCTCCCGATGGTGCTGCCTCCTCCCCCCGCCCCATCACCCTTTACCTCCCGCTCCCCCACTGCCTCCCCACCTGCCCCGGTGCCCTCGGTGATCCTCGATGTGCTTTGCCCTCTAAGCTCCACCACTGTCTCAAGGTGTGTCCCCAGAATGCACATCTGAGGTAGAGGCAGCCAGCTGCTTACCACTACCGGTGGTCTTTGATGCCTCCTGCGGGCATCCTCTGGGGGGCTTTGTGGCCGGAGGGCTCTGGCTCACTTGTCGGTGGCGCATGCACAGCCCTGGCGGTTCCCCATGGTCTGCACCATCATGTCGATGCTCTTGGTGATGCTCCTCAGTGATTGGGCCATGCTCTGCAGCGTCTCGGCAATGCCCACCTGCGACTGAGATAAGCTCTGCAGCACCTCAAGGTCAGCCTGGTACTGGGGGACATCCCCCAGCGAGGCGGGCATTTTGCCGAGACCCTCAGCCAAGGCCATCACCGACTGCACGATGCCTTGGACACCTTCACTAATGGTGCCGATGCCGTGCACCAGGTTCTCCACTGAGGTTGCCACCCGAGCAGTGTTAGCCTCGGTGCCACACTGGCAACAGCTCCAGCGCCCATAGCCTCTGGGGCTCCTCCAAGCGGCTATTCATCTGCTGTAGTGACACTAACATCTCCCTCCCAAGGGTCCCGGCCACACCCTAATGTCTCTATCAGCTACGGGCTGATCTCATCCACAGCCTCGGGATCAGGCTGGGACCCAGCTGGGTCCAGGGATCCGGCAGACCTCCGACTGCTGTCTCGCCTGGGGGTTCCTGCCTCCACCTGATGTGCATCATCAGCAGTGTGATGCTCACCAGATTGTGCCCCAGAAGCTTGTTCACTAACATTTCCCACCGGGGTGTGCGTATCTGCGCTGGTGGGGATGACAGCTGTGACACGATTATTACGGTGGCATCCTCGGATCTCCTCCTCCGAGGTGGTCTCATGGGAGATTGGAGAGGGGGCCGCCAGGGATGGCCAGTGTCATTGGCTGGAGGACTTGCGGGAGAATGGACATATGGTCAGTAGAGGGATGGGTCATTCAGTAAGGCAATAAAAACTCACGTTTGGCAGGTGTCCCGGGTGGAGCCCGGTGATTCCTCACCTCTGCGGTGTCTGCCAGCCTTTGCGATGGTGACCGCTGTTCTCGGCCACCCCAGTCACTTCCAGGGCACGTTTCGCCACACCACCGCCAGTCTGGGCCCTTTCCCGATGGTTGTGAGAGATCTTTTCCTGTGGAGACACAGAGAGGGCATCATTAGGCACATGCATGGTTCACAGTGTGGGAGGGGTTGGTGTGAAGCAAGGGTTGGTTGGGGGGGTTGAAGGGAGAGGTGGGGAGGAGGGAGGGTTGGAGAATGTGGGGGGGTTGATGCTCACGTGGGGGTGGAAAGGTCTCGGCCGGGGGGAGGGGGGGGGGGGAAGGGGTAGAGTTGGTGTCTACTCACCCGTGCTTCCCAGAGTAGGTTGTTGACCTTCTTCCTTCACTGGAGGCCAGTCCTCCTGGTCACACTCCCCGAGCTCACAGCT